>NW_027460280.1:44140947-44440947 GCF_050947875.1 Dermacentor variabilis | reverse complement strand
GTTTATAGTCATCGAAGCATTTTGAAACACTGTCAGTAACAAAGTAACAAGTGGCGTCTTCCAAGGCATCTATGAGTGAACCCAGTGAGCGTTCCATGTATGCAAACCACCATTCCTTGCGAGGCGCGGCTGGCGTAAGGCGCATAGACGCGAGCTCGCGCGCGTCGGCAAGCGTACGTGTAGTCTCGGCTTAACGGAGCCCAGCGGGCTGGCTGCTGGGTGACGTTAGCAGAACGTCGCCTCGAGGAGCGCGCGCGGCTTTGCTCTCGCTGCAGTCTCATAGTTTGAGTTACGCGCACTCTGATAGCCAAATTTCGTCGTGCCACAATTCCGCGTGTAAGCGCATTTTTCCAGATGCAAAAGTGAAGATGGCTTCTTCGGGAGCGCTCGCTTCAATTTCTCATTTACCATGAGGCTGCTGAAACTAAAAGCTTTATAATTAATTAATTTTTGTGATTAGCAACTAATTACCATATATTGCCCGTCACCTCATGCTCGCCACCGCTGACGGCATGTCTCCGAAGGAACTGTCCGTTTATTTAAAAATGGCTATTACTAAAGATAACCTAAAACCTTCGTAGAAACACCCTGTATACACTCGTAAATGCAAAGAGCTGCGTGCAACGGATTACACAAATCAGCGCGTCAGCCGAGCTATGGGCGTGATGCGCTGCCCAGGCAGCGCTGCGAAAACGCCCCTCCATGCCACATTTCTAGGGTATAGCACAAAGAGCGAGGCCTCTGCTGGCGAATATCACGCTCGTCTGAGCTGCGGTGCGGTGCGAGTTTTGGAGAATTTTCTTTCCCGGGAGGCTTTGTAGCGCATCTTCTGTCGGGAAGGAAGCAAAGTGCTGTGCCCGACGCGTGCACGGTGCACGAGAAGTCGTCGACGCAGTTTCGCTGCGCGGCTGCTTCCGAATAGTTACCGCTCATGTCGCCCGATGTCAAGCAATGCGCTTCTGTTCACTTAGCACTCATCGACTTAGAACCGTGGCGCCCACACAATAATGTAATCTACTAATCAAACTAAAAAAAAAATAAGCTGCCATAGCCATACTATGACTGCGTCAGCTGACCGGTTTCGGTGCGTGTTGACGCTGGCTGCCACTGAACTGCCGGACAGAAGCATGCTTATGCGACAAGTACACATTTACCGGCAGCGGCCATCGGCAAATCGCGCGATTATGTCTCGCTCGCCCTTGCGTTTACGCGTAGGAATTTTGCTCGCAGAGAACGATTCGGCTGCAGTTGTTTCGTTTGTTTGTCCTTCATTTGTTTAGCAGTAACGTAGGATGACCTTTAGACAAGTCTTTTGATCTACATTCCCATAACTTCATGCGCTTCACATTGGCCGATTTTTGCTCTTATCCTCTGAGCAACGTGATCTGCGGGAGTTTCTACCGCTCTATGAGCTTTCCTTTAATTACCTGTGCCACTCCACCATCAAAAGTTCCCGTAAGTCCTGAAATTTCCTCTACGAGGCAGTTCTTAAATAATAGTAATAGTAATAATAATAACAAAGACAACACCAACATCAATGGTATTAGAGACTCAACTGCATTTTTGCTCCAGCTTTTTGCATGGTTACGCAAAACATGGGACACCTTTTCGACGATAATGAAAAGTGATATTTCCGAAGGACGTCTTTATCTGAATTTCAGCGGCTTTCAGTTAGCGATGTAGAGACGGGGCATCCTTCTAATAATATGCGTATTTGCGGCGCTTATTCTTAATTTTCCTGCAGCATTATAGCAGTTTTTTAGGATTGATTACGACTAAATGCCGTAAATACTCCTGTTAATAAAAGGACGTACCTTCTTCACGTCATTAATTTAAAATAATGAAATTTGAATAGCCTTCTGAAATATAATTTTTAAAAAATGATGCCCATAGAGTTACGCTGGTGCACTGCCGTGAAATTCGACAGCTGAATGAAGGAACAATGTCCAAAGTTACTTGATATGCAATAGTGATCTGCAGTTACCGCGGTGGTTTGATTATGTAATCAGTGAGCTGACATGACTACTTACTATAAAATGCAGCATGTTTCGAAGGGCATTCAATCAGCGTATCACAATATACGTGGTACGTGATTGGTCTTGGATCTCATAGTAGCCTCGTAATTGTGACGTCGTTATAGACACAATTTTAAAAATAACGCTTGCGTATTTGCTACATCTTCTTTTGTTCCTTACTGAAAATATTACCGCTGCTTTTCAGAATTTACCAGCGAATTTTAAATGCTGTTTCAACCCCCAACTCTGCAAGAAAGAAAAAAGAACAAAGAAAGGAAGAAAAATAAAAGGCAACGCTAGTTGTATCGCCCCGTATTTCGCCAGTGAACTCCGTAGCCTGGGAATCGGGGTCCTCTTGAGAGCGCTGAAATTACTTCTTGAGTCTCGCTGCTGTAAACAACACATGGCTTTCATTTTAAATCCGCTTTTGTGCGGATGGTGGTGTGGCGAGACGAGGCGCCTGCATATGCATGAGCCGAATAATTTCATGGGAAAAAACGCCAAGAGCATGCGTTCGCGATTTCTGCAGCCGTGGATGATGGTAACGAAGTGCCTGGAGGACAGGGGCCGGAAGAAAGCTAGACGCTGCCGCATATAATCTAGCCATAAGTTTTCGGGCGCATCGCAAGAAATGCTTCACGGAACACATTTACACATTTGTGGCACACGAGACGGGACCACAGTCGAAAAGAAAACGTTTACTCGCTCGTAAAGGCAAAACAACGCGACTGGGAAGATAACAATTTGTCGCTGTTAAAGTCTTGTTCAGCGGTAGATGCGTGCATGATCACATAAGCAATTCGCGACTGTTTTGATGCTTATTGCAGTCTGCCCTTGCCTATATCGATTGAACTGCGGTCTGTCTGTCTGGTTTTTTTTTTCAAGTAAGGATATAATGCAAGCGAGGGCTTTACAGCTGCTGCTGCAGTCTTTATTCACCTCTGTCTTTTGAATGTCACGTAAAAGCTCATAACGTTTCCAGAATGCACGCGGAGCGTCCATGCATAATTAAAGAACCTTCTTCCGAGAACTGAGGGGAGCAGAATTGGCTACAAAGGCGGACGCGCGATGCAGTGTGTTTCGCCCCCTTCATTGCAAAAGAAGCACACAAAGCAACTCGGCGACGAAGCATCGTGCCTTAGGCGAAACACTCGCGCTGCATTTCATTCTTTTTCTTTCACACTGGAAAAGATCATGGCCCTTGCAACGGCCGCTTGTGCCGCAGTATGCGCAAGGCGCGAAGGGCGTATGTTGCCAGGTGTCAGGCGAAAATAGAAGTGATTTTAAGCGTATTCCTTGAGTTATACTCGAGTTATTTCCAGCGTTATTCTTACAGGAGCTCGCTTTCGCTGGGGCACTTTGTACATAATAGTAGGCAGAATAGTGACCCAAACTTGTCGTTATTGTCGAGGAACGCGCGGCGGCGTTCTCCGTCGCCGTTTGCGTCTTCTGCTCGTTGGAAAATGACGTTGCGGTAGATAAATGCTCCATCGAAACAGAGCGGTGAATTGGCCGAAGGCCCTTTGCACGCCCGCTTAGAACATGGGCCTCGGAAGAGCTGGTCGCTCGGCGCTCTTGGTTCATGGTGTAGAAAGCACACCAAGGCAGCTATGGCCGTGGCAGGGGCAGCCGCGTTGGAACTGCTTCAAAGCTGTAGAGGCGCGGGGAGCGGCAAAAAAGTCCCGGGAAGAAAAGGCGGTCGGCGGGAAACGGCGAGAAAGCCGCTTCCCATATGACTCCCGGCGAAAGCGGCCCGGGCAAGGACGGTCAAGGGCGGTCGGTGAAGGTCGCGTAGTCTTGGTGGTTGCGGAGCGCGCCGACGACATGTCCGTTCACTTCGGCCGACTGCTTTACCATCCGGTGAGTGCAACGCACAACGAAGAAAAATGTGGATACATAGGATCGGGCAGGCTGACTTCGAGGAAGTCACAAAATACGCACGGCTTTGTGAAGTGCCATGCTTCCTCACAGCCTCTTTTTTTGAGCCTAGTTCACGCCTGCCGCTTCGAAAAAGTGTGTGTTCATGCTGTGCGTGCTTTTAGCGCGTTTAAGTTGACTTTTTTTCGAATGTGCTCTCTTTGTGTCATGTAGTTTCGTCTTGCGGCGAAAGTGTACGCTTGTGCAGCTGGCCTGTGACATAAAAGCGACTTTATTCATGCTGTCTTTTGAGTTCCACCAGAAGTTACCACATTCTCGACGCTTTTGCAATTTCTCGTTAACGTTTCGTACTTCTCGCGCGGGCGCGGTAGCGCTGCGCCAGAAGTTGGCGCTTCGGCGTGATTGTATTTCTTTATTATATTTTATTTACTAGTTGTAACAACGTGCCATTATTTCGTATATTTGACGGCGCCTCCAGAGCACCAAATCGACAACGGGGACACTTGTAATGTCACGAGCTCTCCATAGGCCTCTGCTATAGCCTTTACATGTGCCCTCCTGGAGCAGTACTTGTAAAAAAATATATATCGTCGTTATTACCAAAGCACCCCGCAACGAAAAAGCGCCCCGCGACTGCTGCAACATACCGCGCCCTTGCGAGGAGAATTACGGAACAACAACGAGGAATCTCTCCGCAGGCCTCTTGCATTTCGCCTCTATCCCGGCTGCTGCTGGACGCGTCCTCAATATTGGAGGCATGAGCAGCGGCTACTCGCACGTTTTATGTGCAGGATTATAATGGTCGAGAAAGGCCGCAAAGGACAGCAAGCCCGGTGATAAGGATTAAAAGTTTTACTGCTCAATGTTAACATATTTATGCGTCCGATTAAGTAAATGGGTATCGCATGCGCCATATGCACTGTACGTGAACATACGAAACCACGTACACCTACTTTCACGCTGTCAAAACCTTAACCTCTGGTAATTATGCGCGTGTTAGAGCACACCGCGTGCATGCGTCATGCTTCAGCAACACGAACTCTGAATGTGTGCGTGCTTTACGCCTTAATTAATGGTTCGTTTTTCTATTTTTTTCCGCAATTATAACACGACATTCTTAAGGCTAGCTACCGACTGTACGAAACAACATCTCGATTGAAAAAAACTGCACCGCAGGGCTCGAACGAACTTTTCCGGTATTTCCTCCGGTAGCGTGTTAGCCGTCGTCTGCTACGGCAGGGCCAGCATGGGTGGCGCCACCGTCGAAGCCGCGCCGAGTGGAGGAGGGGGGAAGTGGTTGGCGCTCCTTTTGGAGATTGAGGGGTTTTAGGTTCGAAGGCTAACCGACCTTAGCTGATAACTTCGTGGGCCCTGTGTCCTTGCGCGCATAGTTGGCGTTGAAGCGAGAGGCAGCACGCGAAGAGGAATTCGCTCACTGCTGCTGCCGCTCTTCATCACGCCAGCGTTCTGACAGCGAGTGTCCGCGGTCATCGAGTGAGATGCGTTCATATTTGCCCGTGCGTATGTGACACCATGCTTGTTAATTTAGTTAGTAAGCAAATGTTTGCAGCAGTTTTACAGCTGACAAAACTACGAGGCTTGTTGCATATGGCTGACTAATAATTTGCTATCGTAATTAATGCTTCGCCTTTCGGGAGAACCTGCGACTATTTTTTACTTCTCTGTAGCTGAATTCTTCACTTTTCTGATACCGACTTCTTCATTTACTTCTTGTTCTACTTTGCTATCCGAGCACCTACCCAGTGGCACATGCCCTTTCTAGAAAATTGGCCAACAGTGTTCACATACCTAGAGCGCATGTCCAGTGGTGGAAGTCCTCTATGTTTGCCCACACCCACCAGCACAAGTTGGCTTGAAAGAGGTAAGACACATACCGAAAAGTGAGTGAAGTTGCCAAAGAATGTTAACTGCATTAAAAACCTGAGCAGCTGATATATCAAATACTGCTAAGCTATATAAGCGTCTTCTTGCACTCTTGGGAACTACTGAGCGTCTGTTTGTGGCGGTTCTTATGATGACTCATTAACGACGCCTCCTGCGAGGCCTCACCGGCGGCCTGGTTGTACACGGCGGCTTCGGGGTTTCCGCGCAGGTATCATTGCATCAGCGTCCACCGCCGCAGCCGCTCCAACCCGGAGACGATAAAATGCGGCGTGAGAAGAAACTGTTACGGAAGACTGACTAACAAAAATTAAGGCAAATAAGTTGTATATTTTAGCAAGGTAAACGGCAAGCCAATTTTAAAATAAATAATAATTGCTCTTTAAAGCAAATTCTTAGTGACGGTCCCCACGCAGACTGCTTTTCAGAATCGCGGCATCACCCTTTCAGTGCCACAGTCACTCAAATTCATAGCTGACTTCCAATATGGCCGGAGCTGTCACGATGTGATATGAGAAACAAAAATAAAGAATTACTGGTTAAAAAACGCCACGCATATGAACTGTCTGTTGCAGCAGTCCAGGTAGAATAACTATGAGACATAACCTTGGTAAGGCGGGTGTTGACCGTCATTTAAAGAAGTACTGACACAGTTTCGCAGTCGAGTTAATGTGTCAGATTGATTTATGTGGGCACACCACACATCTTCTGCAAAATATAAACGGTGAATATAGCTTAGAACATATTTAAAACCAATTTTAAAGCACGTGCGCACAGCCAACCGCAAAACGCAGTGCTTCGCAACATCGGCATCAAGGAAGGATTGTAAACAACCGAAAAAACGCTACGTCACGAGTTTGCGCTGCCGTCGGGTTGGGCCCGGCGAGCAAGTTCCTCGCCGCTCCGATCGGCCCGGCGTCTTTTTCTTTTTCGGCGTGGTCGTGACGCTGACCTCTTGCGTCTCTGACGGTGGTACAAAAATCGGCTAAAATTTGTTTCCAACACAGAATAACTGATAAAGTGACCTCGAAAGTATGCATGTTATCGTTGACGTGATTTTGACTCGCAAGCGGTCAGCGCAGCCGCTGCACCGATTGTCTACGCGAAACGGCTGGCCTGGCTAACGTGTTTTCTCATCGCTACCAACGGCGTCGGGAAAACTGCTCGTATTGTCACTTATGAGCGACATAAATGGGCAGACGTTGATTGTGTTGATGAATATAGGTGCTTTACTACGAGCTGCGGACGGATCGCAAGGGCCGTCGTCCTCGGATTCGACGGCCAGCGAGCTAGGCATATACCGTTTCCCAGCAATCGCCAGCTCGCCTGGCTTGCTTGTTCGCTACCATCGGCGTCGATAAGCGGCAGGAGCGGTGCGAGTTCGTGCACGCCACTGGACGCTTAGAATGGACCCCGTTAAAGAGCAGCCAGCTTTGCTCGTTTCATTTCGAGCGTGCCTGGTGTAAACAAAACCCGCCGAGCTTAGCGCAGTCCGATGATCTTCCACCAAGAATACGTGCCCCCAAGCCTGATGCTGTGCCGACTTTTGTCCCGCCTTGTGTCCTGCTCCGGAATATATGCTTCATTCCCAAAGTGCCCTCAACGAATGGTTCGTGCTACTCGGTGCGTATACATATTAATAGCTTTCACTGGCCGCACTTCCCTAGTCGCTGCTTTGTAGTGGATCCAATCAAATTTGGTTGGCCACGTCTAGTACGGCGGCGACTCCCGCCTTCAGGAAATAGTAGCCGCTGGACGACGAAAACGAGGGCGACGATCGTGGCGAGGACATCGCGAAGCTCGCGCAGGCGTAGCAGACGAACTAGCAACTTAAAGCTCGTGCTCCGGCGAGCGCGCCGGCGTGCGCACGCCACAGTTTTGTGCGATCACGTGCCCAGCTCTGTTTACATTCCTTCTTTGGCCAACCTCGTCGCTCTCTGAAATCTAAACTTGGACTGGTCGCCACGAATAAGACTCCAGATAATTACCTATAGCGATCTGAAACGAATGATGTTTCGTGCCGTGATTACTTGGCCATCAGCTACTTATCGCAGCAGAAAGAAAAAAACAAGATCGAACATTTTTGTGTCAGTACTCCTTTAAGCTGTAGACGTAGATGTAGGTCCTCGTGTAATTTAAGCTTATTCTCTGCGAACCCCGTCTCTGCTTCTTCTTCTTTCACATTATGCAACGTAACTTTTGTATTATAATAACTTAATATTACGGTTCAAAAGAAATCCGAGGCGCCGACACATGTCGCGTTGCATTTATCTTACAGTATCGACCATGTTGTCCCACTACATCCTCCCCAACCGCGCGAAAACCGTTGCGGAGCTCCCGTACGCCGTAAAAGCATTTCAGCAGACTTTCAAGTTGTGCATTTTGGGGGATGTTCAACCTGAAAAGAAAAAAAGAAAACACACCAGCGTGACCTAGAGAAACTATGGAAAAGAGCGTTATTTATTGATGCGAAAGCGTCAAATGGGCCATTGAGTGAAAAAGCAGAAAAACGGTACCTAAATTCACACTGGCTGCGACGCCATGACACCTCGCTCTCGGAAGCCGACGCGCGGCGCGCGAGCCAGCATCGCAGACTGCACATGCTTGCTGGCAGCACGTACCGCCATCGCCTGCCGGCATTGGTAGTCGCTGCTGCTTCCTCGGTCTTTCGTCGCGCAGGGCGTCGGTGGCATGCGGCGTTCGCCCGGCAGGCTGCTCCTTGCTAGCTCGGGCAGCATGTACCTCTATGGTCCAACACTCGCAGCGCAAAACTGGAAGGACCACTCAGTGGCGTTCAATTGAACATGGATGCTTTCGCATTCACAACTCATAAGTGCTTAGGCGTCCTCGGATTTTTTTACACGAAAACATCAAATGGCCCGTTGAGTGAGAAAGCCGGCATCTGTAGCATCAAAACGGCACCAGCAGCTAAACGCGACCGCTCACGCCAGTACACCGCAGACGAAGAAAGGGAGCATAAAACTCAGGAAAACGAGTGAAGAGGCAGGCTCGAACTGACTGCGTGAAAATAAATGCACATCATTTCACAGCAATATGGTCCAAATGACTCCAGTCTATATAGAGCCAACATGCTAACGTAGACACTGTAAAAAAAAAGGTAACCCGTACCAATTTAACATATACCCCGCAGCAAAACTGGAAAACATTACTCGCAGCACAAAGCTCAAAGCGCTTCACAGCGGCGTTCAATTGGACATTAATGCTTTCGCATTCACAACTCTTAAGAAGTGCTTACGTGTCCTCGAATTTCCTGTCCTCCTTTTTCTCTCTTCGTCATGATGACTCCGCTTTCAGGATTGCGGCAACTACTTTTGCCACTTTTGATTAGAAACATTGAAAAGGGACTCTCAATTGTCACACTGTATACAGAAAACAATTATTGAATCCCATGCACTGAGGGAACTGGGGGACACAAGCTTCTCGACGGATTCTGTCGCACCCTTAAATACCGAGACTTGGTCTTGCGTTGCAGGCAGAGTTCATTTTCCCAAGAATAGAATATCCTACGGTGAAAACACCCGTGTACTTAGATTTAGGCGCCCGTTAAAGAACCCCAGAAGGCCCAAATTTCCGGAGTCCCCGACTGCGGCGTGCCTCATAATGAGATCGTTGTTGCGGGACGTAAAACCCCATAAGTTAATTAAATATTCTGCGGCCAGACGCAAATTATCCTCCTTGGAGGCTGACGACCCATTTAGTGAGCTTGAAATTTTTTGGCAACGAAGACAAGTCTTCTACTCATTCATTGGAGACAAAGTTTCTGACTCCACTGCATATGAGCCGACTAGAAGATAGCCATGCGTTTGCCTTGAAATGTGCATCAAATGTAGATGTCAGTTCGACGGCTGCATTTTACATCCCGGCATGTGAAGTCAAGAAAAGTTATTGTCTTACATAGCGTCATCTACGTCAGCAGAACTATCTGGCAGCCTACACTCTACGATATTTATAGCCAAAAGTACACGCACTCAAAATTGGGAGATCTACTCAGACTCTAGAGTAGGTCTTTAGACACTAGTACAACGCTATTTTCATGGTGACGACTCCGCGGTTTGCTACGAAATTAGGAAAATATTTACTCTTGCCTCTTATTCCGGTCATCGATATCGTTTGCAATAGGTCCCAAGTCACATTGGAATATCTGCAAATGATATAGCGGACAGAATGGCTTCTTCAGCGTATATATTGAACTTGCACCGGTACCGTTTGCGGCATCCGACGCCAAAACAGCGCTTCAAGTTTCCAATATGACAGGTTTCGCTCACAAATGGGACCAATTACAGGTGATGAGACAGGCAGAAACGAACATTTTCAACTGAATTTCATTGGTCGGTAGGGTGAAGTTGATGGACAGAAATACTGCGTACATCCGGTGGTGACAAAAAAAACAAACAAACACTTGTCGATTATAAGTAGCGGGAACACGTGCATGCGGCACGACCTTGATACTCCTAACACGACGAGCCGAGAGAAGCCAATCACAGCCACGGACCTCGCAAGATATAATCTCACTCTTTTTGTGGCAACCCTATTAAGGCAGCACTTACGCAAGTTGATTCTAAGGCGAATAATCTCTGCAGCCTCAGTTATTTTTCTTCTCTTGTCACCAGGTAGGGGTGCTTGGCGACCACCGCACGATCTTGAAGAACAGGTTGAACACCGCAATCACGCCAACGGATTCCTAAGTGCCTTTGCGTCGTCCTATGAACGTTATAATCGCGCACGCGAAGCCCATCACTTAAGCACCTTCGTGTCTGTTCCTCGTACTCATTGCCGCACCAAAGGTTTATCGCGTCCACACAATCTTCTCCGCGCATGCCATATACGGTTTCTTTCTTTCTGTGTGCTGTTTTGCACACCCCCGATCCCCTTCACCAACATGATAACAGCTTGTGAGCCACTGAAAAAACATTCACTCCGACGCGTTCGGCAATCTTTGTCAGATGATGGGAAATATCAGATCACAGCCTTCCTTGGGCGCTGCTTCTTCCCGCTGTCGATTTTTGTCGGCTCAGCGTTGCGCGCAGCATGCTTGGTGGCCAGGCCGCGACTCTGCAAGATATACAACGAGTGCGCCCGAATAACCGGCTTGCCGAAGCAGTTGCGTCTCACTGCCGAAGGCGGTTCAGCCATAGGTTCAGCTGTCTTGCATCGTGTAGAAGCACGACTTCTGCAAGGTATTCTTAAGGCATAGTCTTGCCACTCCACTTTTCATGAGTTCTCAGTGACTCGACGAGTAGGGCCGGAAAGAGCAAGCTTGTTAGAGCTTGGCTTGTACTTCCAGCAGACATGCGACTCCGAGATCAACGGCAGATCCAGAAAACGAAAGGACTCTTCCTGAGGGAATTTGTGCTTTAAAGTCAAGGGGCTTAGGGTGCTCAAAATGAATTCAGCGTGTATGCCGCATCACTGGAATCGAATGAACAGCCACTAGGACGGCTAAGAAGTGGTCGACGGAACGTACACTCAAGCACTCGGTACTTATCCAGATTGTCAACAATGCCCTGTCATATTGGGTCAGCCGGAGGTCGTTGAGTACGGGTGTTATGCATGAAACAACGCATGTCCCTTGCTTTTCTGTGTACAGCTGCTTGTCCCGCACAGTGAACGTCCAGCGCCGGTAGAGCGTCAGCAGCTCGAGGAAACCTTCCAAGCTGACTAGTGCATGTGCTGTAAATGGCGCGCAGTACAGTCGCGATCAATTTGAAGGTGATCGCTCGAGCGGCGACCAAAACTAGGAGCAGCGCCACGTGACGTCATCACCGTCGGTCGAGAGGGAAACATCAGATTGCTCCCCTCTCTCTCTTTTGGTGTTCCCTGAAAAGCTGTCACTCCCGTCACCGTTCGCGGCATAACCTGCGAATTCATTTCGATTGCGTTATGAGCTTTTGCACAGAGGCGTCATTGTTAGCCAAAATATGCATGAGGAAGCGACGCACACAGATCATTGCCATGAAAGGGAAACAAACACAAAAATGTGGCTAGTGTGTCTTGGGGGTTATGGTTGCAGCCTGGAAGAGCATAATAGGGGAAGAAGGCAGCGCAATTTTTATCTTCGCAGTTCCAAAATCGGCCGCTATGCTGCTTGGAAGGCCCGCCGGTCGATGCTCGCGCGATCACCTTCAAATTGATCGCGACTGTACATATATCTATGCATTCCTCGGCGCACTTCAAAATCTCGTCTTTCGGGCCCAGAATAGTAGGAAGGAAGGAAAGAAAAAAGCAGAAGGCAGGGAGGTTAACCAGAACAACGTCCGGTTGACTGCCCTACACCGAGGGAATGGGAAAGGGGAAAACAGAGATGACAGGGAGAGATAGAAGGGAAGGAAAGAAGGAAAGTAGCGATGAGTTCGCTGATACGTGTGGTCTAATAGTAATTGCACTAATAGTCACAGACGTTCACACAAGCCCGTCGTCCTCAAGAAGGACAAAAGTGCCTTTACCGCTTTATGGGCCGACGAGCGATGGGGGCGGTGTTCCAGCAGCACCTGCACGGAAAGCCGCCGATTGTTCCGTTTTAGGGGAGCGTTGGCAAGTGCTTGTCTTTCTGGTGCATATCGTGAACAGTGGCACAGTAGGTGGTCGATATTTTCTTTGGTGCCGCAGACCTCGCACGCTGCACAGTCGGTCACTCCAATTAATGTAGAGTATGCCTTTGTGAAGGCAACTCCTAACCAATAGTAAACGTCTTTTATAGATGGGCAGTACATTAAAACTGGCTCGCGGATTTTCTTTCGAGAACGTGGTTACACTTTCGCAAATCCTAGTTAAATACTGGTCTTCACACTTCAGCAGATTTAACTTTTCCTGTAGATACTCTCCATTGCCTATAAAGTTTTTACTAAGGTAATGTAGCAAATACAATCAGCAACACCTTAGACTTCTGTCAACCAAATGGCCAGGCAGGATTTCGTAAAGGCTACTCAACAATGGACCATATTCACACTATCAATCAGGTGATAGAGAAATGTGCGGAATATGACCAACTCTTATATATAGCTTTCATTGATTACGAGAAAGCGTTTGATTCTGTCGAAACCTCAGCAGTCACGGAGGCATTACGGAATCAGGGTGTAGACGAGCCGTATGTAAGTATACTGAAAGATATCTATAGCGACTCCACAGCCACCATAGTCCTCCACAAAGAAAGCAACAAAACCCCAATAAAGAAAGGCGTCAGGCAGGGAGATAAGATCTCTCCAATGCTATACACAGCGTGTTTACAGGAGGTACTCAGAGACCTGGATTGGGACGAATTGAGGATAAGAGTTAATGGAGAATACCTTAGTAACTAGCGATTCGCTGATCATATTGACTTGCTTGGTAACTCAGGGGACCAATTGCAATGCGTGCTCATGAACCTGGACAGGCAAAGCTGAAATGTGGGTTTAAAAATTAATTTGCAGAAAACTAAAGTAATGTTTAACAATCTCGGAAGTGAACAGCAGTTTACGATAGGTAGCAAGGCACTGGAAGTGGTAAAGGAATACATCTACATAGGGCAGATAGTGACCGTGGATCCGGGTCCTGAGGCTGAAATAATCAGAAGAATAAGAATGGGCTGGGGAGCGTTTGGCAGGCATTTTTGAGATCATGAACAGCAGGTTGCCATTATCCCTCAAGAGAAAACTGTATAACAGCTGTGTCTTACCAGTACTGACCTACGGGGCAGAAACTTGGAGGCTTACGTAAAGGGTTCTACTTAAATTGAGGACGACACAACGAGCTATGGAAAGAAGAATGATTGGTGCAACGTTAAGTGGGGGGGGGATAAGAAGAGAGCAGATTGGGGGGTGATGGAACAAACGCGAGTTAATGACATATTAGTTGAAATCAAGAAAAAGAAATGGGGCATGGGCAGGGCATGTAATGAGGAGGGAAGGTAACCGATGGTCACTAAAGGTTACGGACTGGATTACAAGAGAAGGGAAGCGTAGCAAGGGGCGGCAGAAAGTTAGGTGGGCCGATGATATTAAGAAGTTTGCCGGGACAACATGGCCACAATTAGCACATGACCGGGGTAGTTGGAGAAGTATGGGAGAGGCCTTTGCCCTGCATTGGGCGTAGCCAGACTGATGATAATGATGATGATGATGATGATGGTGATGGTGACAGGGCGACTGCCTTGCACCAGGTACTTCCCTGTCAAACAATCGCGTGTAGTGGGCACTCCTATTCAGTCTGTTTAAGCAAATTACCTGAAGAAGTGGACCTTATTTTCAAGTTAATTCGCAGTGTCATCATAGTTAATTAAGGAAGTTTCAATAATTGACTTTCTTATTCATTGCATTAGGTCCCTGTCCCGATCAATGAACTGAAGGCGAGAAGTATCGAGTTTCGGTCATTTAGCATAAGTCCTGCGCTGCACCAGTTTGAAGAATCGTGCCCTCAAAATCTGCGGCGAGATGTGTCGATGTTTCGAATAGCGCTTATTAACATTTCGTTTCTTTCCAACTACCGATAATTGTTAACTGGAACATTAGCACATTTTGATATATACTGCCGCGTCGCAGCGCCTGCTTCCAACGGCAAACGCCGAAGAGAGTACGTTCGCGGTATGCATGCGTGATGAATTGTCTGAATAGTTTTTTGTTTTGCCGTACATGGAAGGCTCGTTAGCAAGATGTGAGTTCACTGTCAAGATTGGGTTCCAACAGCGGAACCAGTTTGATGGGTAGTGCATGGACTCGCTCTGATACGATTCTGTAGTCAACGGTCGCAGAGTCCGTTCTGATCAGTAGTAGAGTTGAACCTAAAGGGCGTGGGACATTGACTAAAGGCGAATCATGGTGAATGGGCCCTGTAATTTTTTTCATCATGAAGAAGTATACACTATAGTGATAATTGTGCCGCGCAGGTGCATTGAACAACTGCAGTAGTGTCCGAGTTGCACAAAAACAACTTGAAGCTTTCTTGCATTTAGAAGGCTTCCTGTGATATTCAGAGTTAAGGTTATATGGGTGCATGGCTCTATAAACTCCCTGCACAATCAAGAGAGAGAGAGAACAAGGATAGGAAAGGCAGGGAGGTCAATCAGAACAGCATCCGGTTTGCTAGCCTACACTGGGTGTGGGGGAAAGGGGAATAGAAAGAGGAAGAAAGGGAGAGAGTAAGCACTGAGTACGTGTAGGAAGGACACCATACACAAGGACACTATAAACGGTCTCTTAAACATGTGCACTTCAAGTACTGCACTAGTGCACGAATCGCTTTTCGAGCCAGTGATGGGTGTGGCCATGGTACGAATATCTTTGACTCGGTGAACGGTCTCAAGTCCAGTCGGTGTAAAGTTGCCCCCAGAGAGAGGCGTTGGACATCGTGGCGAGGGCAGGTGCACAATAGGTGCTTGATGGTTTCCTCGCACCCACAGGAATCGCACATCAGGTTCTCGGCCATTCCCATACGGTAGGAGTATGCGTTCGTGAACGCCACTCTCTTCCACAAGCGCCACACCAAGGTTGTTTCGCCGCGGGACAGGCTAGATGGTAGTTGTAGCCGTAGCGTGGGGTCCAGTTTGCGAAGTCTGCAATTGAAGGCACTTGAAATCCAGAGACCTTGTGACTTCTTGCCTGCAAGTAGGCGAAGTTCCCTGGCAGCGTCCGGCCTCGCCAAAGTTCTTGGACGCGTCTGGGTATGTTCCTGGGCACACCGGGCAGCCTAGTCAGCTAGGTTGTTCCCGACGATGCCACAGTGAGCAAGAATCCATTGAAATATAATGTGGTGTCCTCTTTCCAGAACTTGGTGGTGCACTTCCCTGATGTCAGATATCATCTGCTAGTACGTTCTGTGATGTCACGCAGATTTTATACTGTCAAGAGCTGCCTTAGAATCACAAAATACGACCCACTTTTCTGTTGGCTGTTCAGTGATGTACGTCATAGCGGAATGGAGAGCTGCAAGTTCTGCCGACGTAGATTTAGTCATGTGGGACAATTTGAATCTAAATGTAACCTGCCTAGCTGGAACGACGAACGCGTCAGTTGAGCTGGTAGGTGAGGTCGAACCATCGGTATATATATGAATGTGGTCATGATACGTCAGGTGCAGTAATAGGAGCGTAAGTTGCTTCAGAGCCGGCGCTGGATGATTGGACTTTTTTGTAATTCCAGGAATAGCAAAATTCACTTGAGGCTGTCGCAGGCACCACAGGAGAGATAAAGGCTTCGACGCCGGTGTAAAAGATGTCGGTATGCATTCTTGATGAGCGCTAAAATTAAAGCTAGTAACGACACCCGTCAAACTACTTGCATATTTAACTTACATTAGAGCAACGTTAGAGTATGCCAGTGTCATTTTGGGATCCGTTCCAATCCGGAATTATAAACCGCATTGAGAAGATACAGAGAAAATCTGCAAGGTTCATTCTTTCCCGGTATTATCGTACTGACTCTGTTTCCGAAATGCTTCGGTTGCTTGATTTGCCTCCACTAGCTCACTGGCGGAAGTTAGCTCGACTTAAATTTCTTTTTTTTGTTATCAAAAGGCCACTTCAATATTGAAACCACGCCCTATCTTGCTCCCAGGCAGGCTAGAAACGTCAGATCAAGCAATCATTGCATGTTCTCAATTCCAAAAGCATATCTGGTCATGTACGCTTATTCATTTTTTCCGCGAACGATTAAGGAATGGAACAGTTTGCCGGCGTCTGTTTTGCAGTCGAGTAGCATTAAAATCTTCGAGGAACACGTTAAAAACCTTTTATGAAATTTAATCTTAGTTGCGCCATGCAAACATTGTCACACTATTCTAGAAATACATACAATAGTCTTTCTTTTATGCTGCTTCCAATATCACTGTCACAATGTTAGAAACATGTATTCCTTATCCAAACTATTGTATTTGTATTTCATTATTTGTTTCGCATTGTATTTCCAACATTCATTGCTTCATGTCCTATTTTCGTTTGTAAAGTGTTTACATTTTTTACGCTATGTGCATACCAGCTGTACCCACCCTGTTACGGCCAAGACGGCCAACAGTATTTGAAAATAAATAATAATCACTCGTGAAAAGGTCGCTTGAGGTCGCTCGGCTGGTAGGGAGGCCAAATGATGGTCGGAGATCCTTGATAGATGGCGAATGTGCGCTCTGAGAGAGTCGACAGCTACATGTATCTGGATTATATGATCTCCCGCGATGGCGATTGTTGCTGCTGTTGAGGTGCACCGAGGCAGCCCTAAACACGTGCGTAGGGCTTGACCTTGTATGCTCTCCAAGGCGCGAAAGTTCGTCTTGCATGCATTTGACAGCACTGGTAGGCTGTAACGTAGGAGTCCGAGAAACAAAACCCTGTGCAGCTGCAACATAGAATGAACTGGTGTACCCCAGTTTTTCCCGCAGAGAACTTTGAAGACCTGAGCAATGGCGACTAACTTCTTCAGATACACGCAGTGAGGGCTCTACGAGAGGTTGCGGTCAATGATGACGCCCAGAAAGCGATGCGTCTTAACATAGGATACAGCTTGACCATTGATGGAAACAGGATACAATGACATTTGTTTGTGCGTAAAACCAAGTAATGCGCAGTTTTCAGTAGACACACTGAGGCCTTGTTCTCAGAGATAAGACGCCGTATGGTTGCCGCCCGCTGAAGCCTGGCTCTTAGCTGAGGGCGAGTCACCGCAGAGGCCCAGATGGAAATGTCGTCGGCGTATATTGAGACATGAAATGTCTGCGGTAGGTGATCCGCTAGTCCTACCAGGACGAGGTTGAACAAAATAGGGCTCAACACTCCACCCTGCGGCCCACCACGGCAGATGTAATGGTCTGAAGTTGGGCCGTCTTCGGTCTGTAAGAAAAAACGCCTCTCAGTCAAATAGTCCCGAATACATTGATATATCCAGCCACCAACTCCAACAGCCTTAAGTGAGTTCAGTATGGCCTCATGGGAGACGTTGTCATATGCTCCTTTTATATCTAGAAAAAGTGCCGCAGATAGGCGCTTGAGCCTTTTTTGATTTTGGACCTAGGTTACGATGTCAATGACGTTGTCGATAGACGAGCGACCTCGACGAAAGCCTGTCATGGCGTCCGGATAGATGTTCAATCGTTCTAGGTACCATTCCAAGCGAACAAGAATCATTCTTTCCATCACTTTCCCGACGCAGCTCGAAAGCGCAATCAGACGATATGATGAGATCTCAAGCGGAGACTTTCCAGGTTTCAGAATGGGGATCAAGCGGCTCGATTTCCATTGTTTAGGAACGGCGCCGCTCTGCCAAGACTCATTGTAGTAGTTGAGCAGCTCATCACGTGCGTCACGTCCAAGGCGGCATAGTGCAGCACACGTGATGCCATCAGGTCCTGGTGGCGCCTGCAAGTCGCCAACGCAGCATCGAGCTCTTCGAGTGAAAATAGCACGTTCATTTCTGGTACACGTGCCTCAGGGATGTCATGCAATGCTGCGTCAGTAATGATGGCCACGGACCCAGCAACTCGCGCACAGAACGCTTCAGCCACTTGAAGTTCCGAGAGGAGTTGGTAGAGGGCCAGAGCAGCAAAGGGCTTCCTTTGATGCAGAGATGAGCGAATACCCCTAACCATTCTCCATATGTGCGAGAGTGACTTTCGCGGATCAAGCGCCTGACAGAAAGTTTTCCATCGCTTATCTTCCAATTTATCCATGCGACGCTGGACTTTCTTTTGTATGTGTCGTGAAGCCCTCAGATCCAAGACGGACTTCGTGCGCCGATACCTCCTCTCCGCCTGTAGGCGTGCCGCACGCAGCCTCTCCAGTTCCATGTCCAAGTCTGTATGCCTTGCTGACCTTGTAAGCGAGCAGATCGATGTTTTCAATGCCTCTGCGATTGCTTCTTCGATAGTGTGGGAAAGGCCTTCCCGACATGCGTCATCCATATCCTTTTTAAACTTTGTCCAATCAACTGTACGCAAGACAGTAGAGGAGCGTTGCTCAACTCCTCTAATGTTTATGTATGTTGGAATATGGTCGCTTCCATGTGTTTCTATGTCCGTAAACCATTGGACGCTCGAGGCAAAGCGCCGTGACACCAAAGTCCAAGCAGCTACTGTAGGTCATGCCTCGCAGAAATGTAGGGCTGCCGTCATTCACACAGCACAAATCATGGTCTGCAGCAAAGGAGGCAAGACTCCTGCCTTTGGAGTCAATTTTAGTGCTCCCCCATAGCTGGTAATGCGCGTTGAAGTCACCTGTGATAACCCAGGGGCCGTTGTTCATTAGTAATATTTTCTTAAGTCGTTCGCCGTCAAAGTGACGCGCTGGGGATATGTAGGCTCCAGTTAGTGCAAATGACACATTCTTCTTTTGGACATTTAGGCAGACATATTGGTTGTCGTCATGAGGCTCTACCGCGTTAGCGACATATGTTAAGTCCATGCGGATGTAGATGATTACTTTCGTGCTCGCACCGCATGCAGACGAGACGAAAGATTCGTAACCGGACAGTCTGAGTGGAGTTCATGTATTTGGTTCGCAAATGATCAGTATGGGGAAGCGATTTGTAAAAATGAATTGGCGAAAGTCTGCTATACGGGTCCTTAGACCCCTGGAATTCCACTGAAAGATCGACGCACTTTTAACTTCAGTGCGGAAGGGGACTGTTGGTCGAGCCATGATGCTTAAACGATGCTAGCAAGCACTGGATTTAGTGCATCCAGTATTTGCAGAGCACTTCGAGCTGCTGGTGTTTGCAGCTTGTTCAGTATAATGAGCATTGTATTAATTAGCGATTGCAGCATATCAGTCACCTGCCTGTCTTGGTCGCACAAATCGCCGACAGTAGACGTCGGGGGTTGTCCAGTGAAAGTTTGCTGCGATTCTGTTGGTGAATGCTGTCGTTTCGGAAGAGCCGGCCAAGATTCTGCCGATGTGGTCTTCTCAGTGGCCTTGTTCTTCGCGGTCCTTTCCACAGTGTCTGGCTTGGGCAGCAGAGGAGGAGATGGTGTCGTAGGAAGTGGCATGCGCGTCGCAGAGACAACAGCCTTCCTTGAGGAGCGCCGGCGACGTGAACGTCGCTTCCTGATTTTATCGGCGGCTTCGCGATGAGATGAATGATCTCTCACCATCTCTTTCAAGATGGCCATTTCCTTCTTAATATGTGGGCATTTCTTCGATGAAGCTTCATGTGATCCTCCGCAGTTTGAGCACTTCATTAGAGTCGCGCCACATTTATCTGCAGCGTGGGGCTCGCCGCAGCGGGGGCATGCTGCCTGATTTTCGAAGACGCTGCTCAGCTGTCCCAGTTTCATGCATTTGCGGCACTGTAGAGGTTGTGCAATGAAAGGCCTCACTGCATGTCTGAAGTGTCCCACTCTAACATGCGAGGGTAGATGTTTACCCTTGAATGCTATTTTCACGCAGAGTGAACTGCCTAGCCGCTTAACATCAACAATGGCCTCATCATTGGCTGGCTTGATAAGAATCGGCAAGTCGTTATTAAGGATGGTGACGTCTACGTCGTAGATAATGCCGGTGACTACGTCACATCCCAGAGGTATGTAATAGCGCACCTGAATGCCATCGAGGTCGGTTACGCTGCGTAGAGTGGTCAAAGCAGGCGCATGCTGGACATCAACCGCCAGTATATTTTTTCGGGCGTTCACTCAAATGTCCGATATTTCATTTGGCACCAGGGCTTCCAGTGACATCGACACAGATTGCCTCTTAAGTAGCTTCATGTTGACGGTGGGAATCAGGGGCACAAATATGATGGTATTGGCGTCCGGCCTCTGCGTCTGTCTCACTGTTTGCGTGCTTGACGATGAGGACGTCCGGGTGTTCCTTCTCTTCGCTCTGCGGCTCTGCACAAGCTGGAAGTCTTCATCGGAAGTGTCCTCACTGCTTAGAGAGTAGACTTGGGTGTCCTCGCTGTCGCTCTGCTGACCGATGCGCTTCCTGGAGGCGGCCGCCGCTGACGCAGCCGTCGCCGGCAGACGTGCGAGGTCGTCCACTTCCATCACGACCGAGCAGGGAGCGAGGACCAGCGGATGAACTCAGGTTTTCACAGAAATAAACCGGAGCTAGAAAGAACAGCGCTGTATCAAAAGACATTTCGTCACAACAACCAAAACACAACCAAAACTTTTCATAAGCATTCCAGGAGTCACTACTCAAGATTTATTATTAGGGGGTCAACAATAGATGAATAAATGCTGAAAAGGAAAGGTGCAACACGCGGAGTTGCAATAGAACACGATCACATTAAATGAAATTTTTTCGTAAATATTTTTAGATGTTTATGCACCGCGCTCAATGCTTTCATAAAAAAATACTCAAGGAAAACTAGCCAAACAAGCTTTTTCGGAAGTAATCAATGGTGCGTAGACATCGCAGCCAAGAATGGGAAATTAAAGTTTCGGTATTCTCGCTTCTCTCTCAGTGTCTTGAACTGTGACCTTTCTGCAGCCACGCCTTGTGCGGACCACAGGCTCTCATACACCCGCGGCGCCAAACAAAGGGGTAGAGTGCGCGTGGCGCAAATGACCCTTGACGTCGCCTCCTACACGCAGTCCTGGAGGCGGGAAAAAAGATCACTCATCTTCCATGCTGTCCTTTGTTACATTTAGTTTTTGCTCGGCCGCATGCACTGGCAATGAGTGGGCTTAGGCAAGTTCGGCTATCTCGTCGACCAACCTTGGGAAAAATTGCCTAAGACGCCACGTGCACGCGTTGCATACAGGCGCTACTATTTTGTAGAAAATGCGCTCCATTGACGAGGTGGACTTCTGAATTTCGTCTGTAGAATGCGGCAATGGGGGCGCAGCGAGCGAGCCCTCGTGTTCGCACTGCTCCATAGTGAGCCCACTAGAGGAGCCCAGAGGAACAGGCGCACATACTCTCTTTCTCTGTCTTTCTTTCTTTCTTTCTGTCTTTCTACGGCGTCGTTCATAGCCCGTGTGTAACCTTGGAAGGATCAACATTGATCATCACCGTCGTCAGAAAAGCCCCAAGATTTACTAATGCTCCTAAAGGTCATGCACTAGTTTTTGGCTTCTGACACTACCGTCTGATATTACATCTGTTGCTATCTGTGATCCATATAGATACGTTCGAAGATTTGGCTTTTAATCTTTTATTTTGTTGTTCATAGTAAAGCAACATGTAATTTGCCTTAAGCCCTGCTGTATATAGTTTCCACATCATCGTTACTTCGACAACGAAATACACATACTTTCAAGGAAAAGCCAGAGACAGGAAAAAAAAGAGGAGAGTTTCCTAAGTGCCGCAAGGAAAGAAACTCGTTATCCCGCAAAGCCTTCCTTTCTTTTCGTGAATGTTCTTCCATTCCGGCCATCCACTTTGCTAAAACACCTATAGAGTCAGTACTTTCGGCGGTCGTTTTCTGATGGTGTACTTTCCGTTTTGCTTTCTTTCCACTCTACAAAAAGCTGGAATCGCGTTTTACAGATACATTATTCCTTTGAATGACGTGCTTTGCTGCACATTGTAAAAGTTGTACGCAGTGCGCTTAGGTGTAGTTCACTGCGAGATTGTTTCATATTATTTTCGCGTCGCCAAATCGAAATGAATAAACCGTGGTTCCCATCGTCTATGTGTAGTATTCGGATACATTATTCAGTCTCAAAAGGAGTGTTAAGTCCTCCGTATTAACGGTAATACTTTACGAGCCATTAAAGCGATCACGCTGAATAATAAAGAGACCTTGAAGATTACACACGCACGTTCATCAGCAGTGAGAAACTTCGTTGATGCGTTCGTCTTTGGACGCACGTTCCTTGATTTACCGAAGTGTAAATGAAGTTTTCTTGGCATTTCGATCAGAAGCACTCGCGGCTGTCACGTGTTAAATATTTAGCACGTTCGTGATGCGCAATAGATGAATATTTTTTTTTTTGGAAAAGGATTAACCTCGACGACCTTTTCAATGAGGGGAGCAGAAGCGCCTGATGAACTAACAACGTGACTTTTGTTCCTACCTGACCAAGGCCTTCAGTCTTACTACCTTTTGGACGGAGTAGGCAGGTTAGTGCAAAAATACTGACCGTAAAAAAAGACTACAACAGTCATAGATGTGAAATAAAAACGTAGAAGCCTTGAAAATGAAATTTTCTTTATGCAGCTTGTGGTTTACTACAGTAATGTTGACTTTCTGTCTGTCCCTCTCGCTTTCTTTGTGGAGGCCTAACTGGCATGAATAAAAGTAAAAGAAACCGGTACTTCTTTCCTTGCAAGGGAATAAAATGACGCAAGTGAATATAATGAGAAAAACCACCTAGAAATAAGAACACTCGACATTAGGCCACAGCCACCCTTTCCACTTTTTTGTGTGTTTGATTTGACAGGTTCTGACTGACCGAAGTGATTCTTTACGTAATCTGCGAACCGTGCGCGCCTTATATGAGAACATGTCAGCCTGCTGGAACTTCGTTAGTCTCATCTTTTTACACTCTCATCTTTTCGTCTCGTCCTGCCTTTCATCACAGCGGAGGCTTTTGATTGAAGCCTCCGCTGTGAGAATTCCACGCTACGTGTCTGTACGGTCCTTGCCTTTTCAACATTGGAATTCTTGTTCTGATATTCCCTGGCTTTATTCCGTGTATCGCTCGGTTTTCTTCGTAAGGATTGATTTATTCCTTACCGTACCTACTACCTAGCTTGCCGACAAGAAGCGGAAACACGACGCCCCTATCTGCTTCCATAATGCGACAGAAGCAACTTATTTGCACTGGTGACAACGAAATCAATGCCGTCAGTTTCCTGCTTCGTAGCGTTGGTTTTTATTTCTCGCCGAGTAGGTCTCCCAGCCTACGACGAAAGTACGACCTCAGTTCCGAATTGTGAACATTTCGCAGTGAGCGCGAGTCTGGGACTTGGGTGTTGACTTTCCGAGGGGTAGAACGTTTGAACGTACGTGTGCGACGCTTCAGTCAGAATAACACGCGTCTATGTAGCGCGAGTATGTCGACCGGGAGTGAGGACTCGCACACGCAGCGCGAAAAGCTGCGCACGTGTAAGAACGATGTTTGTTCTCTCGCAGCGCCACCTGCGCCTCGCACTTCGCATGCCTACAGTTATAAAGTTTGTGCTAACCAGACTTCCAAAGCTCTCACACGTGTTTTTCATTTACTTTTCTTTTTTATACATATACGTCGAACCGTCTTTTGTAATACACATGTTTCGGTGGTCTAAATTAGATTACGCGTTTTTACATGCCGAAGCGATACCCTGGTTGCGAGGGCGGGTGGAGGGCCCTGCATTATATTCGACCACCTGAGGTTTTGAACGTGCGCCCAAAGCTCGGCACAAGAGCGCTGTTGCGTCCTGCCACGATAATGAGGTCACCACTGGTGGGAATCGAAAAGGCGACTTCGGTGTCGGAGCAGAAAACTACAGCCATTGAACCACTACCCGGATTGGTATTTTCCTGTTATCTTGAAGTGTTCTCGCTTACAATGCAAAACTGGGTGATTAGCGTCGTGTAGCACTTTGCACGCTGCTAGTTTGTCAGAATGCTTTATTGCATTTTGTATTCAGTATTCTACTCTGGCGGATTGATGTACAGCAGAAGCACCTTGAAGCACTCCTTTCGCAGATGACCCTTTGCAACGTCGAAAGACTGAAGCAAAGCTCGGGGGAAACCGTTAGAGGAAACGTCGGACCAAGTCGGTTTTAGAATCGGCTGAAGCAGAGCAGAGTACACGGCCTGCAACACGGCGAGTCCAATGAGTTGTTTCAATGGCGACTACCTCCGATCAGTAAAGATGGGGTATCCGGGACTAAATGGTAGTTTTAGTTCGTCAAAACATTATAAAGCAGTGGCGAAAAAAAAGTGTGATTATCGCCAAGAAGGCAAATGAACTTCATTAATTAAGTTATTAAATATGACTGCAGTGAACACGTAGAAATTTGCAGAATTGAAACCGCTCTGTGAACAACCTATCATTCACAGGGAGACTGAATGAAATCACTTGTTTGCAGCCGCCATTACCTGCTGGAATAAACTAACAGAAGTAGTTTCCGCTACTTCGGTAGAATCTTTTGTTAATAATATTACGGGCATCAACTCAGGTGCGTAAAATATTAATAATGCAACACTGTGCGACATGATTTGTATTTCTCAAACTAATATTCTTGTTTCTTGTGACTTTGTATTCTTATACGCTTAATGTGCCGTTCATGTATTATGGTTCTTTTATTGTACGCCACTCCTGCTCGGGCTCTACAGCGGCCAGCAGTCTGTATAAATAAAAAATAATCAGTGACCTCACGTCAAAATGAGATTGGATGATATGAAGCTATAAACGGGAAGTCTCCGAGGAACCGAGGGACTCCATTTTTTGTCACAACCATACGAAGCCAATACAGAAAGAGGCCAAGGAAAGCTCATAGGAAATTAACTATTTCTTATGGAACTGCAAACTGTCCCCTATGTTTCAATCGCCTTCTTTTATTATATGTTACTTATGAGATGTTGTTCCCTTTATTTGGCGCAGGCTTTTCCTTTTCACATAGGGAATGAAGAAAAAAGGAATTCACCTAAACGCATTAAAATTAAAAGTCAACTGCAACTCACAATAATACAAAGTTAAGTCACATAAGTACACTAACGCCACTTTAAAACTGAAAGTCATCTCAGAAACACAACAGCATAAAGTCCAGTCACACAACTGCACTAAAGTAAACGGAAAGTCCGGTCACATAGCTACGCTAAAATCAGGGCACATAGGAAAGCACGGATTAGATTCAAATAAAGATACATGAATCCAGAATTTAATTTGGCCGAAGTCGAGTAAAAAAATTCTATAGAGTGAGCTTATCACAGACAACCACTCTACTCAATAGTTTCGGAGAATACCGCTCGCTTCTAGAAATCTTTGGAGGGCCAGTAACACTCCTCCTTGAAATGAATATGCTAGCCAAGGACCTAAGAGCTCCCTCAGGCTGAATTGTCTGTGGTCTGGTGCCATTAAATCACATGTTAAACGTTGTCTGTGTGTGTCGCGTCGCGGGCATTTTAACAGAACATGTTGTACATCCCGATCTGCGTGGTCACAAGTGCATTGCGGACTACGAGCTTTGCAATTTTTTTTTTGTAGAAAGTGTTTTGTGTACGCAGCGCCGAGGGGGGGGGGGGGGCGCAGACAGGGAATGAGCGTTTCAAAGCCTACGGTTGTGTCCAATGTGGGCGGGATTTTAAATTGAAGCGAAAGGTCAATGTGAAATGAATCTTCAGATTTCGAGTTCTGATAAAACAATTTCGCTTTGCAATCATCGGATGAGATCTGTCTTGGTATGTGCCGTGATTCGCCTTGCGTTAGAGGGAGACCATATGTGGCGTTATTAAAAGGCGCTTGTCCACCTGCCTTGTCTGCTGCCACACGCCCAGGGACATTGCAGTGGCCAGTTATCCATAAGAACGTTATTGCGCGATTCAATTCACTCGCTTTTGTGAGTTTCTTTAGTGTCTCGTAAACTAACGCCATGTTTTGCGAATTGCTGACGTCACCATGAAGTAACGACAACGCTGCCCGCGAGTCACAAAGGATGACTAATTGCTTCCCTTTTTGCATTGAATTTGTGTATCGTAAGAAAGACAATATTGCGAACAGCTCTGCTGTAGTCAATGTTGTCGTGTGAGACAAATTCTTGTATTCGGTTCCATCATAGAATGACGAAGGCAGCTGTAGAATAATTTGTATGACAATAACCATCTGTATACGCTTGAATATAGTCCAGCGCATCGAAAGTATATTTGGTATAACGCTAGTTGTGCTGCTAACATAAACATGTGCCGTTTGCGAATCATTCTTTCAACCGAAAGTTCAATTTTTGGAGTTACTAGTAGCCATGGTGAGCAGGAGATATCTGAGATCCAAAATTCGGGATGTAGTAGTAGGCTTTTGTGCGCCTGAATCGTCGAATTGATGCTAGCCCCGTATCTCCCAATAAGTACAATTGCTAGTGGATGACGTTTGTGCGGCACTGAAATGCGGAAGTAGTGTCGACAGGTTTCAACCGTCCTCATAATAGGAAATGGAAGATTACGTATTTCTGCAATTACCAAGGAACCTGAGGTTGCTCGAGGAACGCCTAAGCATACCTAGAGCTCCTGCCTATCGATCATTGAAGTCGCTGTTCAGATGAACGGGAGATTCCATGCAGAACAGGTGAGGAATATGTTATTTTTGTCTTTATAAGTGCATTATGTACTTTTAATAGTGATGAAACCGACCTTTCCCATGGCGTGCCTGATACGCTGCGAAGAGAAAAAACGAAGAACATTAGTAATGAGTTTATTTGTTTTTCGAGGGCTTTAATCTCCGACGGCAGTTTGCACAAGTTCCTCCAGTGTCCGTCAGGTAACTTTGGGCGTAGCGCAAGGCAACGTATTAGGACCACTTTCATTTCTGATCTATATTAATCGTATAATAGAGAATATCCCTGATGATGTGTATGTTAATTTATTTGCGGATGACTGTGCCATATTTAGAAAAATAGCTCCACGAGACGATCGCTCATGCTTACAGAAACCAGTTATCGCAATTTCCTATTGGTGTAAACTTTGGGGGATGAAAATCAATGTACACAAAACAGCCTTGCTGCTAGAAAAGCGAAGAAAGAAACCTAGTATATTTGCTTATGTTCTAAACGACACAGTAATAACTGATGCTGAAAAATACAAATACTTAGGCGCCACATTCACTAACAAATTATGTTGGTCAGACCATATTTCCCTTAGATGTTTAGCAGCTTTGCCGAAATTGTGGTTCTTGAAAAGAAAAATTAGAAAGGCACCGGTAAATACCAAAATTCTAGCATATCACACATTCATGCGATCGAAACTCGAATACGCGGCGTTTCTATGGGATCCGCATACCAAAAATGACCTTAAGAAGTTGGAGCGTGTGCAAAGGAAGGCCGTTAGATTTATCTTTGGAAAACATAAAGATTATTCTCCGTCCTTATTAAAGGGACACTAAAGGTTACCAGAAACTCAAGTTAAAGTGGTAGAGCAATGTTCTAGAACGTCTAAGGCGTCAATATAATCACGAACAGAGCTTTAGTAACCGAGAAATTGAGGTAAATGCATGACACGATTTGAGACCCCCCAGCGACATTCCGGTACTAGCCCGATGACGAAAGGACTCCTCATAATTTGTGTTACTAATACTCAACTACTCGTATTAAAAATATCATTTCATTCGATTATAAGACGAAAAAAAATGCTACTTGTCTACGTCGATTCGATTCTAAGAAAAAATAACATTTTGACGTTACCCTTCAGTAATATGGGTGTTCGAAAGGTTTCGTTTTCGCTCAACTCTGCGCGCTCGACTCTGCGCCGCGCACGCTTTGGAGTTTCAGTAGTTTCGTTATCGCGTCGTGCTGTGAGGGTTCTGCTGGCTCACGAAACTTTCATTTGGAACAAGCAGCGAGAATGCCACGTCCATGTGATGTCGTGGGAAGCCCTCGTTGCTTTCCCGCTCCGGAGAGCCGGTGTCGAGGCCGCCGTCGTAGTACGTAACGACGCGGGCAGTGCGAGCCCTCAGCAGCAGGTCGCGCTCTTCGGTGCTCAAATCGCTGAAGTTGAGCCCACCATCGCGAGCCAATCTGTCGGTGTCAGGGTCCATTGCGACGAGCGTCGAAGTTAGCGTCATAGAATGAAGTACCAGCTTGTGGGCGTCTTGCGCTGGAGTTTGAGGTATAGTAGCGGCGCCTGGTGGCAGTGCGGGAAACGACATCTGGGTCGTGCCAGCTTGGGTCGTATTGAGCCCTAGCTGTGGCGAAGCACGTTTCTAGGCCGAGTTTTGCGTCGATTCGCATATTTTTATGCCCTGTTGCGAGTGCGAAAAGGCTCGTCACTTCTCATAGACCACGCCGACCACGCTGCGAGCTCGCCGCAGCCTATAGTTTAACGAAAACGGACTCCGTGTGCCGTGGGACGTAATGTGGGACGTAATTCGTTTCTCCTTCCGCTAGCCACCATACTCCCGCTTTCGCTCTGCTGTCGGCTCTGTCTTGGCTCTGTTTCTGGCCGCGCGTTCGCGTTTTGCGCAGAAAAGCCGTAGCGCCGTCTGCGGACGCCGTTCTACTCACCGATGGCGCAACGTCACTATGAGACAATGATGTCAGTACTCCTCGATCGGAGGGCGGGCGATTTGAACTGCGCTAGAGGTACGCGGACGCTTCAGAACGCATTTTTTCTTAAAATAAGTCTCTCCTTGGCACGAAACAAGCGTTTCGAGGTTTCTGTGATGGTATTTCAACAGTCCACGTTGACTTAATAGTAATCTTTAGTGTCCCTTTAATGCTTAGAAATAAAATGAGTTCACTAGAACATAGGCCTAATGTTAGTCGCCTCCATTTTTTACATAGCATTATAAATGGGAAAATCGGCTATCAACTGCCTCATTATGTAATAATAATAATAATAATAATAATAATAATAATAATAATATTAATAAGCCTGGTTACGCCCCCTGCAGGGCAAAGGCCTCTCCCATACTTCTCCAACTACCCCGGTCATGTACTAATTGTGGCCATGTTGTCTATGCAAACTTCTTAATCTCATCCGCCCACTCTAACTTTCTGCCGCCCCCTGCTACGCTTCCCTTCCCTTGGAATCCTGTCGGTAACCCTTAATGACCATCGGTTATCTTCCCTCCTCATTACATGTCCTGCCCATGCCCCCATTTCTTTTTCTTGATTTCAACTAAGATGTCATTAACTCGCGTTTGTTCTCTCACCCAATCTGCTCTCTTCTTATCCCTTAACGTTACACCGATCATTCTCCTTTCCATAGCTCGTTGCGTCGTCCTCCATTTAAGTAGAACCCTTTTCGTAAGCCTCCAGTTTTCTGCGCCGTAGGTGAGTACTGATAACACACAGCTATTATACACTTTCTTCTTGAAGGATAATTGTAACCTGCTCTTCATGATCTGAGAATGCTTGCCAAACGCACCCCAGCCCATCCTTATTCTTCTGATTATTTCAGTCTCATGATCCGGATCCGCGGTCACTACCTGCCCTAAGTAGATGTATTCCCTTACCACTTCCATTGCCTCGCTACCTATCGTAAACTGCTGTTCTCTTCCGAGACTGTCAAACATTACTTTAGTTTTCGGCAGATTAATTTTTAGACCCACCCTTCTGCTTTGCCTGTCCAGGTCCCTGAGCATGCATTGCAATTGGTCCCCTGAGTTACTAAGCAAGACCATATCATCAGCGAATCGCAGGTTAATAAGGTATTCTCCATTAACTCTTATCCTCAATTCTTCCCAATCCAGGTCTCTGAATAACTCCTGTAAACGCACTGTTAATAGCATTGGAGAGATCGTATCTCCCTGACTGACGCCTTTCTTTATTGGAATTTTGTTGCTTTCTTTATGAAGGACTACGGTTGCTGTGGAGCCGCTATAGATATCTTTCAGTATTTTTACATACGACTCATCTACACCCTGATTCCCTAATGCCACATTATGTAACGCCTCTTAATGCACGAACAACAAGACATAGACACAACTTTGGCTTACGCTAATATTCGCTAAAACAAAATTTCACCTGAATAGTTTTTATCCGCCTACTATAAACGAATGCAATCCGTCCGTGTTGATGTATTACTTTCAAGGAACTTCACAAAATAGTTGGAAAACCATTTGTCCCATAAGTTAGCGCTACCTTAAGCAGTGGTAGTAACTATATTCTCATGTTTATGGGAAATTTGCTGTATTTTGTTATGTGTACTGCTCTATTGTTTGGAACAGCGTTTTGTTCACGTGTGGTTCATTTTCCTTTACTTTAGTTACTTGCTAAGGCAAGCATATAAATGCTTTGTAACATGTCTATAGGCTGCATCCTTTTCATGCACTGTTTACATTTTCTGCTTTTTTTATTGTGATTAATTTATCAACGTACATATTATCCCTCCGGCATGAGCCAGCAATTTGGCCTGCAGTATGAATAAATAAATAAATGAATAAATAAATAAATAAATAAATAAATAAATAAATAAATAAATAAATAAATAAATAAATAACAATTTCAAGATAGTTGTTTGCCTAGCATAACCCCCAGAAAGTTGTGTTGCTTTACTATGTCTAAAGGCTGTCCCTCAAGGCACAGCTGAAAGCCTTTTAGATATCCTCTGATGGAGGGCAGCACAGGCGCCTTACATCAGACAGTTCCATTCCCCTTTCCTTTAAGAATTTGAGCACAGTGTTTAGGTTTTCCTGCAAAGTTGGCTGAACAAGGTTGGCACATGAACCAGAGCCCCAAATACAAACATCATATGCATATATAGGGTAGTGTAGCGTAGGTGCAAATCTCCGTGGTGAATTCACCATCCCACAGTTAAAGAGAGACGGGCCTAAGACACTGCCTTGTGGAAATCATCAATAATATTATGAGAGGAACTTTTTCCTCCGCTTGTTTGAATAAATATTGATCTGCAATTCAAGAAGTTGGATTTCCAGCGTAGAGCACTTCCAGAGACTCCCAGTTCTAGTAGGCCACACAATATATGAGCCTGGCTGATTTTTGGCATGGCTGACTTTTAATATAAAAAAAATCGCTATTATGACATTTCCCCTAGCTCGTGTATGTGCAATATAGGAAACGACATCCAAAATTGCATTCATGGTGCATCGCCGCCTTCAAAATTCCGTCATGTGATAGGGAAGTGCTTTTGTTCGCTCCCACCATCATTGCAGAACAAGATGAGGAACAAGAATGGTGGCGGCAAATGCTACACAGTGAATCACTCTCTGACCAATTACGGGCAGTTCAGAAGGCCCGCGATGTGGCTGAAGGGCTCGGCCTGACAATCCCAACGTGGGAGCGGCCCGCGTCAACCTTCGGTTGACCTTCAGGACCCAATAAAGTTCTTCATACCATACCATACCATGATTGCAGCCTAGAGTCAATTATTTCCTCCGTGGCCTTACATAAACAGTTCGTCAGACAAACCGAACGAGAAGACGCAAGAGAAATTTGCCTTCACTGCCTGTTGCCTCCGTAGATGGAAAAGTAATCTGTACTTGGATATTAAAAATGATTGGTTTACAAGCAATATATGTTATGGCATGTTTAAATATACTTTCATATTTATTTAACTCTGCGCGAATGCGTGTGCTTTTAGGTAAATATTGCATTTGTTTTTCTGAAAAGCCAGCGCAGAGCCTGCGAAGAGATGCATATGGCACACAGGTATGTTACATGAATGGAGCGAGCGTGAAGAGGCGCGCTTGCTAAAATACTTCTCGTGCTCGAAAATGCGCTCACCTTGAATTTTGCAAGTCCACGCTTCCACCTGTGGCCGACGGGTCCTCGTGTTCCGTTTTTCTGGATTCTGTGCAGCCTTCACTGAAGCTTTTTTTTCTTGTTCAGGGAATAGACACATTCCATATTCGGAGTTCAGAGAGGAAGCCATTAAACATTCTAACTTTCGTTGCGAAACCTTGCCGGTTAAGTGTCAGGTACACAAGACAAAAACTAATGAAGCGTTATATCGTTAGTATCGCACACTAATAAGCGCGGCATAAGATTAAGAACATTGCTTTATCAGAGCAATAGCGTTCGTCTTCATCGCTTACAGCAATCTTCTTCAGCAATGGGGCGTTTTTCTTCTTTTTTTCTCCGTCTCGCTTTTCTTTGATTTTTCTTAAACTGAATTCCATCCAAACGCCTCCTCGCAACATCTGGGACTTAGAATGTTTACGCATTAAGATATACTTGCGACAGCGACCTCAAGGATCACTTTGCTAGAAAAGCTTCGTTACTTCCGTTGAAACAGCCAGCCATTCGTCAAACGCTTTGGCTGTGTGGGCTTTCAGAAGGGATTTTGCACTCGGCACTGAGGCTTCCGTGCAATATAAAGGAAGCAAGCCGAGAAGCACAGCACCACCGAGTATGAGTACGTCCACATTACTGACTGCAGTGAAAATTCGAAACCGCCTGCAGTGCTCTACCAAGATTTCACACGGCTTGGCTTTAGCATGGCGGAGCAACAGCCAGTGAATAACGTGCATACCTGATCCTGTGTAATATACAAAATAACGGGGAGCTCAACCAGCGATTAATCTCCATACCGGCTTGGAACCCAGCGTGTCGATATGCTGCTAGTTGTTTCCCTGTTCAAGGTTGATCCTCGTACAACACATCAATGTTTCGCGCAGACGTAATGTCACCTATGGGTCTTAAAGTCCTCAGTGTCATATGCCATGTTGTTACTGTACATTCTACTTGATTACATTTTTCGAACATATTTGGTTTGAGTGTTATTTGTGTAATGTCTGTGTGAAGGAGCAGTTGAAGCTTATGTAACTGCAGTTTATTGAGAACACTGGTGGAGCTGTTATCTAAAACTTATTCCCGATGAACAGGAAATATTCGAGGGTAACACGCTCAAAAACACCCCTCAAAAAGTGAAAAGCATCAGATGTGAGAGTTTGTCGACGTATGGCTTTGTAATATTTTCTACGGCCTGACTGACGGAAAAAAAAATATGCAATTCTTTCTCACACGACACACCACAGGTTTTAGCATGCGTTTATTGACTACAATGAGGTATACAAAATGTTAGAAAAAAGCCATACTTAAAAGAGATCACATTTGTTCAGCTGTCGCAAGCCTCGGCTCCTCCTGGAGTCCTTGTGGCGCCGGCAGCAAGGTTATTTGGCCGTTTGTGCACGTTGCCCACAAATCTCTTTCATTTGGAATCTCTGAAAATTTTCTCTACCGGCTGAAGTAGCCTCGAGCTGGACCTCTGAACTGCTGACTTCGGTTTCGATGTGGGTGGACGCCGTCAGCCTTCGTGGATGAAAGGCTCCAGAAAGTTGACGGCCATCTTCACCTCCTCGCTGTCGTCAGGCAGTTCGTTGTCGTCCTCTTCCTGGATAACCTCGTCACCGAACACCGTCTCGTCCACCACGCCCGTTGTGTCCCACACGAAAAGACTGCCGTCGTACGAGCCGGTGAACAGTTTGCCCTTCACCACCTGCGAAAGCCCGCTGCGATCAAACTCACGCTCATACTCCGAAATGTGCCTACCCTTTACCACGGGCGTAGAAGAGATGGCGGTTAGGGCTGTCGTGGACGTGAAGTTCGGTAATCTGGGCCCGTGTGTAGAAAGCGTTTACGCGGAATGAATTTACGCCGTCGTAAATTGGTAAAGAAACGTCGACAACGATAGTACGCAGCGATAGGCGCATGCAGCGATAGGGGCATGCAGCATACACATATCGACACGGCTGACCGAGGCACCCGAAAAGCAGTGCGGCAGAGTTGCACTTGGTTTTGATCGAGGTCGAAGCCTCACTGCGGCGCTAGCGTTTCTCCAACGACCGCACTGACCCACTTGTAAGGTACAATGACGAGCTTCTCCTCGTCCACTACCACTTCGAAAGGCGATGCCGTCGTATAATACCGCAGCGACGCTACCGGTCGCGTAGCTCAGGGATATGGGTTTGTGCATGGCGGAAGGAACGCCCGCGCTGCGGCGACGCTGCTGCCTCGAATAAGACAACGATGCTCAGCGCACCATTTGTAGCACGATAGACATCATGCTCGACAATTTCGCCACGTGCACAGCCGTACGGCGCGGTACCAAGCGTATACTACACGCCTGGCGCTGCCTGCGGGTGTCTTGGGAAAACTTTGTCCTATTGTTGACATTATTATTTACAGCGTTGTAAATTTATCAAGGGTGATATGCATTCCAGCGAACGGGCCCTGATTCTGCTCGAACCGTGCCCTTTTTCTTGCCTTTTACTTTACTTTTCTCCTCTCCTCTTCCCCTGAATGCTATAGAGCCAGTGTAAAATATCCAATGTTCCCGTTTCTGTGTTCTCTATCTCAAGAGAAGAAATTATGTATAACTACTCCATGGCATTCTACCCGGTGTCCTTCGCAGGGGTCACATTCAGTTTCGCCGGAGCATGCTGAAACGCCATTAACCCTTCTTATCCCAGTGGCAGCACATATTGCGGGAATGTAAAATAACACGGCGAATCTCGTGCGTGTCGGCAAACTTTGAAATACCACTTTCGTTTTTCGCGGCACTTCAACGCTTCAAAATATACCTTATATACGACACTGCCTGTTATGATAGACCCGCCGCGGTTGCTCAGTGGCTATGGTGTTAGGCTGCTGAGCAAGAGGTCGCGGGATCAAATCCCGGCCATGGCGGCCACATTCCGATGGGGGCGTAATGCGAAAGCACCCGTGTACTTAGATTTAGGTACACGCCAAAGAACCTCCACTACGGCGTGCCTCATAATCAGAAAGTGGCTTTCGCACGTAAAACCCCATAATTTAATTTTGTCATGATAGCAGCGCAGCGAGAGAAAGTAAAGCGGCAGTTGTCCTCCATGTACTCGACTCGGTATCTGCCTGAACTTTCTTCCACGTTGTCATTAAGTATTTTTTGTTTACTACTTAGTGATATTTTTTGGAAAGTCAACCATTAAATATCGACTTCTTTGTCTACGAACAGTGTGGGATACAAAGGGTTAAATAAGCGACGGAAATTCTTTAACATTCTCTAACCCCCCCTCCCTCCCTCACTCCCCCCCCCCGTCTCCCTGAGAATACCGAAGAGAAGGAAACGAAAAGGGAGAGAAAAGTACTTGCGTGGTTACGTGTTTAGGTGAACGTGGGCAGGCACGCGAAAATTACATTTGCATATGGTAAAGAATAAAGTTACTTTGTGGCCCCCCACAACTACATACGCATCTCCGCGCCTGACTTTCAACGCTGTGCATGCAATATCGGCAAACATTTAATGCACTGCAAAGGGACTCACTTACTGTGTTCGGAAAAAGCAAACTGCACCAAGCGACGCAATATAGAAACCATCAAGTTTCGCGAATGATATTTGTTTAGGCCCCTATCACGAAAAGATGAAATCGTGCAGCGTGTGCACCTGCCCTCCGTAGCGATATGGCTATAGCTACCGGGTGCTTCATATTTAGCTCTGAGAAAGTTATCGAGATTATTATTGAAATGACGAAATGAAACAAATTGTCTTTCCAAATTTAGTACGAGGGCGAATCAGAAAGACTTTGTTACTATTTTTTATAGCCAAATTACGGCTGTAAATGCGAACTCAACATAGCCATTCCCAGCGGTGGACCTTTCTTCGACCGTCCCAGAATTATCTGGCAGTAGCTCCGCGGCACGACTCTGTTGTCAGTTCTTGAAGATAGCGATTGTGCTTCACACGTCTATGGCGTACGAACAATGAAGTGTGATTCGTTTTTTATGGAGCGAAGGACGAACGCCCATCGAAATACACCGGGAAATGCAGCCCACGTGGGGGGAGAGGTGTTTCGCTTTGAGAAGCGTGAGATGGCGGTGTTGTAACTATTATAAAATCCGTGAAGGCTTGCATGACAATGAGCGTTCGGGGAGGCCGCGTGTGTCGCTGATTGACGGCTGAGATAGTTAGTGGAAGAGTCAAGAGTTAGTCAAGAGTTAGTGGAATGCATAAGTGCTGATATCAAAGGTTTCTGAAATCATGCCGAAATTATCCAATTAGGTGACATGAATGCCCACATAAAGGATTTAGATGGCTATACTGACAACAAAGGGAAGTCAATGCTAGATCTTTGTGAGCAACATAACCTCGTTATCGTGAACACAGGGCCTAAGTGTGAAGGGCAGATCACGTGGGAAGTGGGAAACCGGCAATCGACCATTGGTTACTGTCTGATGACAGAAATCATTCATGACAAGCTGAGAGAAATGGTCATTGACGAGGAAGGGTATAGCAGCATATATGAAGTGAGCATAAACGCATCATTTTGAATATTGGATATGTAGTTGGGAAAGAGAGCAAGAAGCACAAAACGGCCAATCCAAATTTGAACGCTGGACAAGTAACATATATAGTCAGTAGAGTCGAGGACGAACTTGGCAAATGACAAATTAAAGAGTGGGAATATAGTGAGGATCTAAGTATAATAACGACAGAAATGCGGAAAGAGAAACAACATGTTCGTTGGAAAGGAAAAAAGAAACCGAAAAGCTGGTGGAACAGGGAGATACGAGAAGCGATCGCCGAACAATAGAAAACATCCCGAGGGCACAGGCAGGCAAAGAAGGCGCAGTTGCCGCAGGGTGAAGTAGCCAGTAAATATTAAATATACCGGGAGAAAAAGTCTGGGGTCTAATTACTGGTTCAAGCAAAGATAAAAGGTGCAAGTGAACGTTGGTTGTCAGAAATACGTGAGAAAAAGAAGGCCGCACCTAGAATATTTTGGACCCACATAAAATTATTAGGCTAGAGGTCAACAACAATGCAACAACATATCCTAGAAGAAAATGGAAACAAACTGGAAGGGGAAGTGGCATTACATTACCTCCGAAAAAATAACAGCCGAATCTTTCCAAGGCAATTACGAGGTTGTGTTTGAAGAAAAAAAGTGCATGAAAGAGAACCACAAGGAAAAGGAGCTGGTGCTGACAAATTTCAACTGGAAGAAAGCCGAAGAGAAAATGCTTAAGCGCACAGCCACATGGCTAGACGAGGTTCCCGTTAGGCTGATTAATGAATTTGGGCCAAAAAGTAAGGAAGCTGAGAGCAGTGGAAAATGCTTTAAAAGATAGAAGAATACCAGACAGTTGGCGACAAAGTAGAATGAATTTAATTTATAGAGGTAAGGGGAGAAAGATAGAATTCCCTCGTATAGACCGTTGACCATTACATCGGTAATATACGGGTTAGCAATGCAGGCAATCAAATTAAAGCGGTAAGCATGGGCAGAGAATAATGGCATTTTGGGAGAACTTCAGTATAGCTTAAGAATACGTAGGCGTTTGGATGGTAACTTACTTGTTCTTACTTAGTGTATTGAGATATCGAGTAGAAAGGAGACTGTTATATGTGGCCTTTTTAGACTTTACAGGAGGGTATGACAACGTAGACCGCAACATTTTGTGGAATATTATGGAAGGGGAAGGCTTCGGCGACAATTGTCTACAGCTTTTGAGATAGATTTACCTAGAAAATACCGTTTACATTGAATGGGAAGGGATGAGGAACGAGGAGAAAGTTGATACCAACAAGGGACTGAGGAAGGTGTGCCCTTTATCCCCACTGCTGTTTATGATGTACATGGTGAGGATGGAGAGGGCGCAGGAAGGAAGTAATACCGGGTTCAATCTCTCATGCAAACGGGCGGGTACAGTTGTAGAGCAGCAGCTTCCAGGTTTATTTTATGCGGACGACATTGTGTTGCTAGCTAACAAGCAAAGTGCTTTGCAACGTCTGGCTAATATCTGTGGACAAGACTGCCAGAACTTAGGTTTGAAATTTAGTGTTTGAAAATTAGGTGTTATGGTATTCAATGAAAGCAGAGAAGAGAAAGTGGCAGTACAGGGCCAGGAAATACCTCGGGTAAAATAATATAAATATCTTGGTATATGGATAAACGAAAGCAATAGATATATGGAAACACACGAAAAAAACAATAATAGTGAAGGGGAAGAGAAATGGCAGCCATAATGAAGCACGGAGTGGTATGAGGATACAATAGGTATGAGGTGCTCCGGGGGTATGTGGAAAGGTGTAATGGTACCAGGACTTACTTTTCGAAATGCGGTTGTTTGCTTGAAATCAGGGGTACAATCAGGACTCGACGGGAACCAACGGTCAATGGGACGCCTCGCATAGGGCGCTCACGGGAAGACTACAAATGAAGCTGTGCAGGGTGATATGGGCTGGACAAGTTTTGAAGTGAGGGAAGTTCACAGTAAAATTGATTATGAAGAACAACTGAGGAATATGGAAAAAAGTAAATGAGCTGTTAGAGTGTTGAGGTATTCGTAGAGAAAAAAAAAACATTGATTCACAGTGGAGCAACAGAACTAGGCAGCTTACCAGCAAGTATGTGGTGTGTAGGGTGAGCAACACAGCAACAAAGAACGTCAAGCGGAAAGTCACAGAGGCTGAAATAATCTCATGGGTGGCGGCAATGGAAAAGAAACCTGCCATGAGTGACTACCTAAGATGAAAAAACGAAATCAGGAAAGAAACAATTTATAATAACTCAAAGGGAAGCTCACTACTTTTCTAAGCGAGATCTGGATGCCTCAGAACACTCACCTATAAAGCGAGATATAAGAAGGAAGAAGAAGCATGTGTTTGCTGCGGTAAAGCTAGGAAAACGATGGAGTATGCTTTATTAGAATGTGAAGATATCTGCCCCGCGGTCGATTTTGGCTCCACTGGCCTCCTTGAAGCCCTTGGGCTCAAGGAGAACAGGGGGAAAGTAAACATGTCCGCAATACAGATTAGTAAGAGGCGATTGGAAGATTTTTGAAAGGAAAGTAGGGACACGAAAAAAAAAAAAACAAACGGAGACGTACAAACGCAAAGTTCACAATAGGGGGGTGAGAAAATTTGGTCATGGGAAGTCATCGTGCGCTTTCTTTTTCTATTTTACTTTTTACCTAGCTAGGACATTAGGTAGTATAATAGCAAGAGCTTGGTGGTGCAACCCACCTCCCCGTTCCAAAGGGGACGCTCGTAACATCCATCCAGACCTCCGATAGGACAAATTTATTGCTGCGATGGGACAAATGTCTGAACCGGTGTGGGTTATATGTAGAAAAAGAGCGTAAGGTACGTAAAATAGTACGTTTATTTGCAATTACCTGTATGCACCTTATTTTGACTATTAAAAGATAGGGGCAAATACTTTCTGATTCGCCCTCGTATAATCTATTCATGCCAGTTCAGCTTTCGTCGAGGATTTTCTACCGACATGGCACTAATCTATCTTAGTGAACAATTAAATAAAATAGTCGATAAGAGATTTCTTGTACGCCCGATAGTTATTGATCTTACATAAGCGTTATATACCATAAACCATAATATCTTACTCGCTAAGCTCGAGACAATTGTCATTTGCGATCCTGCCCTTTCGCTACTAAAGATACTTATATGATTGAGTTCAAGTGGCTTCTATTTATAATGCTTACTCTAGACAGCTAACCACTAATATGGTTGTGATTCAAGGCTCTATCCTGGGATCACTTCAATATTTGGTAGATATTAATGTTTGGTCTGACTTTTTCTTCCTCACAACATATTCTGCACTCTAATGATACTACTATATTTTTCTTTCATAAAAGCATCTCGTTTTAGGAGTACTTCTAGTTCTAGTTAGTGATGCATAGCATGGTGATGCAAGAAGGGCGCACAGCAGCACGTGCTTTCTTCTTAATCGACTAAATTGTGGCCTAGAAAGTGCACGAAGTGGACGCAATACCAACATGTTAACTATTGATGCCACGAAAACTAGATTTGTTATAGTCACTACACACCAGCGAAATTTAGGGTACATTCCGCTATCATTTTGAGTCACCGCTGGTTTCCTCCAAGTTTATGTTCTTCAGTCCTTGGCATTCTACTATATTGCGGCTTGAAACGTCGGGATCGTATCGCTTATATGAAAAAGAATATGGCATATGGTATGTACACCTATAACTTCGTACTTGCCACATTACACTCACTTTACAATTATTTTGTTCACTCGAGTATTAAATACGGAAGAATATGTTGGGGAAACACCTATCACACTCAACTTGCATACTTGCATCTCTTCATTCAGATACAAGCCGTAAAACTACTGCATCCACTTCACACTTTGCTAATGCCAAGTTCCTATTAGATGCTAAGAATATCCTAACGACTGCAGGGCTAATCAAATGCAACACAGGTATTTTCTTCCGCAGATCTGTGAATAATGATCCACCACCCATCGCAACTTACCGTCCCACCTTATGATTTATAATACGACCGAACTCGCGTTAAATAACAATTTTATTTTGTCGAGAGTCCGTACAAACCATGGTAAACGGAGTATAGAACTTACTTCCATATGAATATTTAACACCCTACCACTCATAATAAAATGCGTAAGACCTTACTACAGAGGTAAAAAGATAAGTAAGAATGTGCTTATTACGGACACACTAAGGAGAATGTTTATTGTATATATATAATGAGTTTCTTGGAGCAGTGTTAGTTATTGTCTTTTCTCTCATGTATATGCAATTTTTCTCACGCAGATATTATATCTTGGTACGCTGTTATTATTTGTAATCAATTCTGTATTTTGTTCAATTCGCTTTTTTATCTCCTCGTACCACTTTCAATACTATGCTAGTGCTGCTTTGACTTGTCATCTTTGTTAATTGTTTTGAAAAGGTGGTCCCGTACAGTCTTTGAATATGGGACCTCCTGCTGTATACTAAGTACTGGTAACATTACTGAAACTCTGTTCATAAATTTTAATTTTGATTCTTAAAGGCAGTGAGGGTAACCAGAATAGAAAATCCGGCTTGCTACCTAACACTGGAGAACGAGGGAGTAGGATAAGGAGAAAACAGAGAGAGACAGAGAGCACAGACACAAAATCACAGCCGGTCACGGCCACTACACAGTTTCATTGCTCCAGATCACGTGCCGCACAAGGAACATTAATTCAGGCAACAGCAGCCTGTGCAGGCATGTTGTGCTCAAAAAGTGCAGCAGTCCCTTCGTCGCCCTCTGCTGCGATAGCTTATGAGGTGGGCATTACAAAATGGTTTGCTATGATAATGGTCTGTTATCAAAGCGAGCAAGCTATAGCAAGGACAGTCGCAGAGAGCGTGTTTAAGGGTCTCCGCGCGACTACAGTCATCGCACGTAGCGTTATAGGCCTCATTCAAATGCGAAAAACAATATATTTCGTAAAGGCCAATCCTAGACATAGCCGACAAAGCAGGGTGGCCCTCCCGTTGGTGGAGTCCAGTTGGGACGCAAGCGAGAAAGAGAGAGAGAGAGAGAGAGAGAGAGAGAGAGAAATTAGATGGGAAAGGCAGAGATGTCAACCGGTAGAGAAGCTTTAAATTTGTTACCCTACAATGTAGGAAGGGTAAGCCGAAAAAGAAAAACGAAAAACAAAATAGCAGAAGAAGTAAGCAAACACGTGAAAGAAATATAGAGGGCGCGAGGAACGAATGGGAATATCAGTCTCTCGAAGGCGGAGTGAATAGGGGGTGTAGCCAGTTGTTTTGAAAACTTGGGGTGTTTCACATGGAGAACGTGATGTCACGTGTCAGCACTTGAAGTTTTCTATCAGTATCTGACCTTGATAACGACATTGATTCCTCTTTGCTGTCCTAGGTAACGAGCACTTCGACGACCTGCTCAGACAGCTCTTCAAGACAGCCTGTGGCTGATGGCACAATTCTAGTTCTTGAGTTGGATTACCTAAATAGGCGGACATTACTTCCTCAAGAAATCAAAATGCATAATCTCGACTAAACAAAATTCCACTAAACAAGTTTCTAATTATTATGCGGCACATATGGTCATTTACGAATTGTAGCCAGTGAGTTGGCATAGTGTAACCATTTGGAAGCAATTCTCACGATGACATCAGTTTCGAGGTACTCATTCCCAAAGTGTACGACGGAATACGTATATTGGCGTTCCAGTAATTTTTGCGCTTTAATACATACAATGGCGGTCTGTTAGAGAAGAACAGCAATGCATTTTGACCGCACGTTTGATGGTTTATATGTCGAAACCGGTGCCATCCTCAGAATTCCTTCCACATGGATTTAGGACGAAAGGTATTTTGCGCTAGAATTTTTCGTATATAAAAAAAGAAATTCCAACCAATTCTGAAGCTCGAAATATTCATTGCGAAGGCGGCCGGCCAAAATAGCGAAGGGCACTTACGAACGAAAATGTGTGCGAATTCGGCCCTTGGTGAGCGGGGGGAGGTTGGGGCTGGGGGGGGGGGGGGGGGGGGGGACTGCTGTCATCGGGACTGCGAGGTACAGTCCGGTTGAATATGAGCTTGCTTGTTCAATATGAACACATTGCCCGTGGTCGAAGGTGTTCAAAGACCGCACGGCTGTGCGGACCTACGAATACCTGTAGAACACCTTTCGAATTACCGATATTTATTAATGCACTTTTTCGTGTGCCGGCGCCGTCGTGCCGTCGGAGCCCCTAAGACCGCAGCTACCTTGCCGTAGGTCATATTGAACGCGATTGTGCGTGGGTGCGTTCAGTGGAACAAGGTAGTCAACTATAAATAGGTTCATAGGGCTGCGCTGGAAAGGCACGGCGATTGGCAATGTAACTGACAATGATTGCGCAAACACATATTCATACAGGAGGAAAAAGACTGCGCTATTCACAGAAGATTATATCCTTGAAACGTGCGCATGCGCCGAAGATATTAGCTTTCGTGCACGCAGCCTTCAAGTAAATCATTTCTGTTTCTGTTCTTGCCTCCCACCGAAGTGCCTGCCTACCGTTCGACTCGTTTAGGGACGTAATTACGTGCAACAAGACAGTTTAGTAAGTTTAACGTATACGTCGTAGCACGTACAGTTCAACGGCGTTACGCAGTGCTGTCGGCACAATGAGAATGTGCTGAACCCATCTTTTTCGCGTGTCTGCTTGTGATGGCAGCCTTGTGTTAAACATACATGATGTTTCGTTGCCTCACACGAAAGCAGCGGAACAGTATCTATTTTGTATGTGCACAAGGGCTGCTTGGCACATGAATATGTAAACCTGCCGCCTTGTCCGAAGATGTAAATGTCATGGTCTAAAAGGCTTACAAGCAAAACAGGTAAAGGCTATCGGCGTTTGCGCTCCAGACAGCTATCTGCAGAGTATTCAGTGGCAGTTGAATGCGTTGTGAAAGGGAGAAAGCCTAAGCCTGCACATAAGTGTGACAGCTGGGGTGGTTTGCAGTAAGCGCAGAAGCCCTGAACTTTAGCCCGCTAGGCTGGTATGCCTGGTTTTTCACGGCAAAAGGATAATAATAAAGAATGTCGCAAACAGGCATCTTGTGCTTGTCTCTCCTGCGTTGCGCCTTTGGGACCCGCCAAGCGTTTCTAGATGGTCTCGGCCACCTCGAAAATTTCCGTTCACTGCTTTAAGCGCCGCTTGTCGCTCGTTAATCGCGAGACCTTGTTTGCGCATCGCCTGCAAACAGTCATTTGCGTTAGGCGACTAGCGTGTACGTGTATAGAGGGGTGCAGCGCCGTACAGACACGTACAGGGACACGTCCATTAGCGACAGCATTCCGCTGTTGAAGCCTGCAGTCCGCTGTAAGCAACTAGCCTCGACACGTCTTCGTTTACACGAAACATTTTCTGTGCTAAATTTGTAAATTCTAAACTCCTTGTATTCTAAATTTTCTATGCTCTCTCCTTGGCGCAGGACACGTGTTTCTTCACTCGCTTTCAGGTTTTTGTTGCTGCCCATGCGGGGCTTCCATAGATTTAGACTCTGTAGAAGAAAGGCGCGCTCGGATCCAACACAATATTGACATCCAAATGACGCGAAGCTTGCTTGAACGAGCGATGTAGCAGTGGCGGATTGCACAAACACCTGCTTCGCCACAAGGACGAAGACGATGCCTGTCAACAAAAGGATCGTGATGAGAGGTGTGTACAGAGAAGTACGACACACAATTGAATACAATTAAGGCGTCATACCCATTGTGTCACAGTGGTACATCCGTTCTAGGGGGGACTGCATGGTCGAGAATCGGTACATATACCCAGGTTGTCTGCTAAGCCCTGCAGATAACAGCCAGCAGCAAGTTGCCTATTGGCACACTTGCATACCCAGTGACCCAAGTTGTCTATATACGTATATCCACAAATATATCCGGCGAGGAAAGGCCTACGAATGCGAAACCCCGGTTGAGAGGCGAAAGCTTCGCTTTGACATTGCGTGGCGCATGTCTACGTGAACTCTCTTCTTTCTTGCTGACCACGAAGGGAACTTTATTCGTTAGTTTCTGAGTAACCTTCGTGCCGATAGTTCATCGGCAATAAGGTTTCGTTGGTGAACCCAAGGTATAGTGTATATAGCGGGTCGGACTCCCGTCACCAAAAGCTGCCTTTGGAGAGGAGAAAATGCGAAAAAAGAGAGAGAGAAGACGGAGTGAAGGCGTCGTGATGAGATTTCTCTAGCATGTTGAAGAACTACAGGTACGTGCAAATCAATTTTGAGACTTACACTTTAGAGTAGTAATAGTAATAATTTTGTTAGAGTGAGAGGAGAAAAGAAGGTAGGCGATCAAGGGAGACGTGCATTGTGTCTCACTCCTCAGTGGACAGCTGATTTGTCCTGCGGCCGTGAGAAAGGTGAAGAAAAGATAGAGGACAGCTTAGGGTACTATTACTGATAGCACATGTTCGGCCCCTGTTATGCAAAAATCAGTCGATGTAGGTTTTTCATTCAGGTGGGAAACATATATCTGACGGGATAAACGTGCTTGTAATATATCGATGTTCTTTTTCTTTTTTAGAACAGCCATTGATGGACGCTGGATGATTGAAATCTTGAGATGATGCACGGTTGTGTAGGAAAGCAGCGGCAGCCGGCAAACCTGGCTAATGCAAGTTAGACTTGGGCATTTTCGGATCAAAGGCCGCGTTCTGTGAGTCTCACGTCTCCGCTGAACTCTTTGCGGATCTGTATAAAAAAAGAATAGAAAGGAAGAAAGAAAAGTGATTGAGGCTGGTTGGAAATTAAAAAAGAAAGTATACGCAGACATTGCAGCCGGTCGTGGGGTCGATCAAAGCATGCTGTTGTATTTTTTGCCAAAGCAAGAAAGTGAGACCGCAATAGCACCGTCCAATATCTAGCGTTTTGTGCACGGACGTTGAGTTATACGCCGAGCTTTGATCACTTGCACCAAAGCAGAGCCTACGGCTCTTGTGAACGTTTTCACTGACACTGCACAAAAAAATGCTTGACCGACACATCCACCAGCGGTGCCCTACGGCGGCAAGTCGTTCGCGGGTTCGTAGATCTCGCGTGGGTTGAGGTACAACGGGGCGCTTATTATTTTTTCCTTTGCTGCAAGAACGAAACATACTGGTTCTCCAGTTCTGCGGTACAGGCGCCTCGCTGGCATACAGAACGACACATACAAGAGGGGTTGTCTACTTACCTCGAAGTACTGCAATCGTTTTGCTCAACTCGCGGTCTCTTACTGAAACAGTGCACCTCGGGATATGAACTCGCGCATACAGCATTTCGAGAAAACTCGCTGTCATGCGTAGCATTAAATCTATACACACGTGTTGGCGCTTTTCGGAAACTATGTCGCGGGGCGTTGAGGCGAGACTGGGACCCCTATTTTGTAGTAAGGCCTGTAAAGGTTTGGAAATCGATCAATCAATCAATCAATCAATCAATCAATCAATCAATCAATCAATCAATCAATCAATCAATCAATCAATCAATCAATCAATCAATCAATCAATCAATACTTTATTTAGTGTCCTCCCTGCTTGCAGCAGTCTGAGTCTTTACTTTCTAGAAGCTTTGACCTGCCCTTTCAATTTCTCCGAATATGCATTAAGTGCATCCGTTAAATATTTCAAAAGAAACAGTAAAGTGTCATTCCTTGCGGAAAAGAAGAGCCACTGGATTGCTACAAGAAGTGCAACTTTGGATCAACTTTCCTTAATCCTAGAACATAGGATACTCACCTCGCGGCCTTCTTATGTTATTTATTCACGGATAATAACTTGTAATTTAAGCATGGTCGCTTGCGATTGCGCTCTCTTTCGACTGAAACGCTGAATTATTGGCCAGAAAGCTTTAGTTGAATATTTCGGTTGCGACTATCCTACTTTTTGGCTAATAATTTATTATTCAGCTGACACGGCCGCCTTCAAGTTCGTCGTCTCGTGCCCCCCCCCCCCTCCCCCCGCTAGCGCTCGGAACGTGCACGGTTTCCAATCCGCACGATAGAGCGCGACAGCAGTGAATGTGATTCCTGCGTTTCCTTAACGCCTGGCAGTGGTGTGAGGACTCATTTTTCCCGTCGCCGAGTGCTCGCACAACCAGGCGTTAAGAAATTCTAGCGGCGAGCTTCAACTGCAAATAAAGGTATAAAACAACGAGCATTATGCAATGGCATGTTCGTACCATTTATCATCGAAAGTATTTCAGTACGCAAGAGACTGGATTTCAGGCCTTCGGCACGTGGACACCATTAGTCATTTGCAAATGACCTTGTCGATCCTGACAACAATTTAACATACACTGCAACAGCTTACCCGCGAAAGATCATGCGGCAGCACCTCTTTTTAGGGTTTCGCGCTCTGATTCATAATTAAGCTCGTAGGCGCAGAGCCGCGCGCTATCCAGGAAATACTTGATGACATAGAGAACACAGTGTTGTCTATGAACTGCCTTCGCTGTGCAGAAAGGCTTACCAAATGCCCTTGTCTACGCACCTCTCCCCTACCCCCCTCCTTTTTTATTTATTTAATGCAGTAGCATTCGGAGTGTCAAAGTAAAAAAAAATGTGTGTGTGTGAAGTGGCGGTAACCGGTCACATAGTATATATATATATATATGTGTTGCAACTGACGGTGGTATGCTACGGACCGCCGTCAGCTGCATGTAGCTACTCGAAGAGGCAGGCCGTGTGCAGAGTGAGCTCCTAAACAACACTTTGCAATATGGTGAACGCCGTTTAAATCATGAATCCGGGACCTCAGAGAGGCGCGACGTAATGTTCACACATTCCTCTCGCGTTTAGTGATAAATCTCAACTGGTGTATTTTTATTTTTGTGTGTGTATGTACTGCTTTCGAGTTTCTTTTCGTTATTCGTATGCCGCCAAGTTGTACGGCCGCGCTAAACGATTGAACTCCCGAGTGATCTAAAAAAGGCAGGAAAGTATTGTTTCTATTTTTTTTACTTCTTATTTTTTGTGTCTTTTTGCTCGAGGATGCTGCGCGTTTATGCGAGAATTACGGCTGTTCGAATGCTAAAGAAAAAGAAATCGAATGCCATCGTATGCGACTATTCGAAAAAAAATGGCTTTGAATATCTACATGAATAATGCATATTTATTTTTTTTCAATACAGGACTATAAAGACGATTGTATGGGCAAGAAGAACGGCTCTGAATAACATCGCTTCAGACATGTAGTACTTTCTTCGAGGGGAGGGAAACTGATATAGGCTATGCTGTGGAATGCTTGAATGTGCGACATGCAAAAACGTCAGTGAAATTCATCATCATCATCATCATCATCATCATCATAATGATGATCATCATCATCAGCCTGTTCTATGTCCACTGCAGGACGAAGGCCTCTCCCTGCGATCTCAAGTTACCCCTGTCCTGCTTCAACCGATTCCAACTAGCGCCCGCAAATTTCCGAATTCCATCGCTCCACCTAGTCTTCTGCCGTCCTCGATTGCCGTTTCCCTGCTTTTGGTACCCATTCTGTAACCCTAATGGTCCAATGGTTATTGCCTGCATTTTTTTCTCTTGATGTCAGTTAGAATATCGTCTATACCCGTTTGCTCTCTAATCCAAACCGCTCTCTTTCTGTCTCTTAACCTTATAAGGTTAAGAGACAGAAGTAGGCATATTAAGAGACAGGCATATATTGCTAGGCATATATGCCTAGCAATCGTCGTTCCATCGCTCTTTGCGCGGTCCTTAACTTGTTCTCAAGCTTCTTTGTTAGTCTCCAAGTCTCTGCCCCATATGTCAGCACTGGTAAAATGCACTGATTGTACACCTTCCTTTTCAATGATAAAGCAGCAGCGAGTGAAGTGACATTCGTGTTTTCTATCGCATCAGCGCAAAGCGAGCGCGGAGGACACACAGCACGCGCAAAGCTACGAGCTGCCGACACACCTAGACTACGCCTCAAACGCAGGTCACTCTGAAGATACCGCCGCGCGCCCGCGCGCAAGCCGTCACATGCGCATTTGCAGCTGGGGAGAACGCCACCCCCCTCCTCCCCTTCACCGGCGCCTCGCAACGTTGGGTGCCTCGGGCGCGAGAGACGGCGCGCTTCCCCTTCGCGTTCGTCGCTTTTGGGCGGCGGACGAGGTTGAGCATCCGCGATAGTCGGCACTCTTCGCACGCTTTCGCTCCCACATGCAGCGTAGGACGCACGGCGACGGTGTTATCGCCCTTGGGATTTTACACGGAACCTCACGGCGACGCTGACGCCGACAGCAGAAATGCGCTTGGAGTGTGCATATAATTGCTATCGCAATAAAAACGATCCGAAGTGTTGGCCGAACTTGCGACTCGGCAGCAGTCTATATAGCCACGTAGCGATACGTATAGAACACCGCCGGCATGACGAAACGGCTCGGCAGACGCGCAAAAAACACATAAACAAAAAAGGAAGAACACCCACGATACGCTAGTCTGTCCGCCCGTGCGGTCTTCTTTTTGCCCACCGAACACTCCTGCGTGTGCCCGAATATCACGTGACTGGTTCGCCGTGACGTAGGCCGGGAGAAGTCTGTCGTTTTCAGGAAAGGCTTCCCCTATAGTTTTCGGCAACACTACTTGCGAATTTCGCATGCGGTTACATTGTTCTCGCTTCAGTGCTCCCACATTCTGCAGTATCGTTAAACAATCACTTTTTTTTGCTCCTCTCTGCTCAATTCAATGCTACCGATAAAATATGTGTTGCTGGCGGTTAGCGCCCGCATTCACAAAAAGAGCTCTTACGCTATACGTGTTCATAAGAGCAGCTGCGAGCCAGTCGCGATATTGGACATATTATTAGCGAACGTGGCCGGCCAATGGCAAAAAACATTTACGAGCGAAAAACTTTGTGGATTCAGCCCCAGCTGCTTACACACTTAGCGGTTTATCGCACTTAAAGGGTACAACTTTGAGCGCCTGGCTTTGTGGACCATCAGCTCAATCGAATGGTATGTGTCGCAGAGCAGCAGCGTCACATGGTCTGATGCGCGCGATGAAAAAAACACTCTACACGTTATACTCAAAGGCTGCAACATTGACAGCCATCAGATATTGCCTAGCAGCACATGATGCCGTGCACTTCTGCCTCTTATGGTCTGATTAAGACGGTATACGTGCATAATATGGTCGGTAGAGCACAGCAACGTGGAGAACGTAGCGAGGAATGGCAGTAAGCTTTGTAAGAGTGCAGAGCAGTTTTGCGCCAATGTCGACGCCACAGGAAAATACAATTATCCCGCATGGACACACATGCGGGATAATTGGGTCTGTCCTCGTAAGTCCTTACAGAGATGCAGAGGCACAAAGATGCAGCGATGCATGCCTTGTAACGCACAAACTGACGCTGGCAGGGCCCAGGCCACGCGTCCGGTGTCGCCACTTTTCATCCTCTCATGTACATTTTTGTCGCGGTAAGTGCCCACGACGCGTTGGGATGGCCACCGCTATTCTATTCGTAAACGAACTTAGGGCCCGTATTGGTAAGGGTCCGTATTCGTAAACGCACTTAGGGCCCCCATTCGTAAACGCACTTTGGGGGGGGGGGGGTTTAGGGTTCTTTGATCTCTGAATCTGTGATAGCGCAACATGTTTATTTGCCTTGTTTGACGCATTATACAGCGTGTTTTAAATAACTTCATCCAGAGTTTAAAAATATGCCGATGCACTCCAAGATGACGCAACAAAGTGCATGTTGCTCTCTTTTGTATGCCGTTTGTCACGCTTTTTTGTATTTTGTTTATCTAGGCAATTAGTCAAGATTGATTAACTAACTACGGAAGCAACGAAGCTAGGAAAGAAATTCCAATTAGAAAGTTGCAGAGTGGTTTAGAAAACGTCCGAATAAACAGTTTCTGTCTTTCTATCTATTCTCAAGGATCCGTATTGGTAAACGCCCTTAGGGCCCGTATTCGTAAGGGCCCGTGTTCGTAAACGCATTAAGGGCCCGTATTCGTAAACGCACTTAGGGCCCGTATTCGTAAGGGTTCGTATTCGTAAACGCACTTAGGGCCCGCATTCGTAAGGGCCCGTATTCGTAAACGCAATTAGCCCCCTATTCGTAAACGCACTTAATGCCGGTATTCATAAACGTACTTAGGGCCCATATTCGTAAACGCACTTAAGACCCGTATTTATAAACGTACTTAGGGCCCATATTCGTGAGGGCCCGTATTCGTAAACGCACTTAGGGCCCGTATTCGTAAACGCACTTAATGCCCGTATTCATAAACGTACTTAGGGCCCGCATTCGTAAGGGCCCGTATTCATAAACGCACTTAATGCCCGAATTCATAAACGTACTTATTCGTACTTACATATTCGTGAGGGCCCGTATTCGTAAACGCACTTAGGTCCCGTATTCGTAAACGCACTTAGGGCCCGTATTCATAAACGTACTTAGGGCCCATATTCGTGAGGGCCCGTATTCGTAAACGCACTTAGGGCCCGTATTAATAAGGGCCCGTATTCCTAAACTCACTTAGGGCCTGTATTCGTAAACTCACTTAAGGCCCGTATCCGTAAACGTACTTAGGGCCTGTATTTGTAAGGGCCGTTATTCGTAAACTCACTTATGGCCAGTATTCGTGAACTCACTTAGGGCCAGTATTCGTAAACGCACTTAGGGCCCGTATTCGTAAACGCTCTTAAGGCCCGCATTCGTAAGGGCCCGTTTTCGTAAACGCACTTAGGGCCCGTATTTGTAAGGGCCCGTATTCGTAAACGCACTTAGGGCCCGTATTCGTAAGGGCAAGCATTCGTAAACGCACTTAGTGCCCGTATTTGTAAGGGCCCGTGTTTGTAAATGCACTTGGGGCTCGTATTCGCAAACGGACTTAGGACCCGTATTCTTAAGGGCCCGTATTCGTAAACTCACTTAGGGCCCGTAGTCTCTTACTCTATAGTTGTTCACGAGAGCAGCAAATTCCAACGAATCCTGATGCTCAACATATTATTAGCAATGCGAACTAAAAGCTTAGTCGTTTTGCACCCTATTTTCTGCGGCGCATTCGTTTCTCTGCTTTTTTTTATGTGAAATAAGATCGTCGTTTTAACAAGAATGGATTTGGTTGTGTTTTGAAGGAAAGGTATCGTATTCATAGAAAAGTACTTAACTGAGAGCTTTCTATTAGTGAACGCTTTGCCATTGGAAGCCGGTCAATGGCAAACAGTTCTTACGAATGAAAAGCTTCTGGAATTCGTCCCTGAGCCCGTATTCACAAAAAAAAAAGTTTTACGCCAGAATTCTCCGGAAGAAAAAAAAATTCAGCCAATCCTCAGGCTGCACATATTAGCGAAGCCGGCTGACCAATGGCAAAGATCACTTACAAACTGGTAGCTTTGTGGATTCGACCCAGTATTCTTGATTGCGAGCAGTGTTAGAATTCAAAAGGTGCCGTCGTAACATCGCGCTACACGAGAAAAAACAACAACGAAGAATCTCTTATTTGGAGATGGAGAAATGTTTAGGTTATAATCAAGTGGTCAATAGTGTGACTTATAAATGCCTGGCACAGCAAATCGGATAGGTTCCAGTCACTCTGGCACACCAAAGCGTGTTTCTGTCCTTTTAGTACTTAGGGGCGCAATTCACAAAGCTTATCGTTCGTAAGATCTTTGTCATTGGCTGGCCGCCACCGCTAATAATATGTCCAGCATCAGAATTTGCTGGAATTTGCATTTGAAAGCAATTCTGGCGCACGAGCTTTTACGAATACGGGCTTATATCTGCCTTATTCTCTTGTGCATGCCCTGTTTAATACTAACTAGAAAATGAGGTCTTTTCTGGAGGGATACGTTTTTTAATCTTTAATAATTTTTCTCAGACAGGTCATGACAAGAGATAAAAAAAGACAAAAAAGAACAGGAAGGAACAAGCGTCGTGGCAGGGATTTCGGCGTTTTATCTTGGCTCACGGGCAAGCGGAGAATTCATACAGCATTAAATAAACTTAGGGTTTCAATACATTGGGTCCCCTAGCAACAGGCTGGCAACCGATGCAGCTAACGCAGTGAGCCGATTCCTTTAAGTGCACTGACCAGTGGAGGCGCCACTCAGACCTTAAGCAACAACTGATTAGCCGTGAGCGGCGATAATGTTGAATCCCTGCGTTAACGAGCAAAAATTACAAGGTTATACTAATACAGCAGGAACTACAGTCAATGCATAGGGTTTTCTTCTTTTTCTGCAGGCCTCAACATATAAGGAAACAAAAATGCAGTCGATAATTGCACTTGGCGATGGACAGACTGCGCCTCTGTAACTGAGAGAGTGCCTTTCTTGATCGTTATTTTTCGTTACGCTCCTAATTAGACCCGGGAATGACGCGTCTCAATTTGTTGTCTACGACGACGAAACAAAGTGCGAAACACCCTGAATGGCCGTCAAAGTGAACGCTTCGGCACAGAGCGGAAGGGTTGAGAAACGCACTTGATCAGAGGGATCAAGGAACTCGCACTTGGCTCTGCCACCCATGCTTAACACCCGAAATTAAGAAACTTCCTTTTGTTTAACACGAGGCATATGCACCGTTTCAGTGGTTGTCGCTTTGAACCCTAAATGTGGGACCGCGCGCCTTCCTCCTCTTGCAAACAAGAAAACAGTGTTTCATTCCTAGAGTATCAGAAAGGAGCCCATTGCGGGCGTTAAAGGCGAGACGGCTCCTATGTATTCCCCCTCCTGCTGAGAAGTCAGGGCGAATGAGACGACGTTCAAGAGATACGCGCTGAAGAACGGATGCGAACACGCTGCTTTCACGAAACCAGAGAAACGGAAACCACGTGGCAGCGTGCTGCGTTGACGTTTCTTTTTACTTCGCCGACCAGGAACTGCAAGAAATCAATTTCAGTGGTCTAAGTAGGTCTTTGTTTCGGAGTTATATTTTCGGCAAAAGAAGAGGAAACGGTCTAATGATTCGATATTCCCAAATGAGCAAAACGAGAACAAGGTAAAAGCGAGAGCCAAGGTTACGACAGGTGGACTTGCCTTGAAAAAAGACAAGCCCGCTTGTCGAAGCGTTGGTTTCCGCCTTTACCTCATTCTCGTTTTGCTCGTCGGCTTCAGTTTCCATCTCCCGCCTTTTATCTCCACAGGACGCACAGAGGTTCGATGGTGCGAAGCTACACCTACTCACGTTCAGATTTAGTTGCGGTATTAGACATCGTAATTTTAAATTACAGCTATCTCCCTTGTTCAGTGCGGCATGTATGATTGACTGTGAATCTATTAATTTTTTTTGGTTCTCCTGTCGTTTGTAGCTGGTACGTATTCTTCGTTCCAAGCAATCAACTTCACTTGCAAGTCAGCGCTTGTCCGTGTAGTGTCCCCCTCCTTGTCCCTGTCAAAATACGCGCTGTTCTGTTTAAAACGTTAAGGCGCTACACTTGGTTGTCGCAAACATATCTATTACTTATCTAGCGCACTCATTCCAGGGTAGCGGCTTTCAGTATGACAAATGATATTTAGCTGCATGCTAAAGACTGTACCTATCACCTTACACACTGAGCACAGCCACTTGGTGATTGCCAGTCTTTAATATAGCAAACTTATTTGTTTTCGCAGTGAAAGGAGAGTCCATGGCCATTTGTCACCGTCAACAAAAATAAATAAGTGTTGCCACTGGTCAGATATCATTCAGGCAGTTGAGTTTCTGTAGAAGGCGGAGGTCATTTTGAGCACCAGAAGGCTGAAAAGCTAATCATGGCCATTACCATGCGACTTCAGATGGCAGAGTCAACAGTAAGACTTTCTGTGTACTATGTCATCATATGCCACTTCTAGTAATTGATTTGCTTCCTCTCACAGAGCCTACGCTACCCTAGTGTGGTTTCCTCTGTGGCGACGTCATCCTCAGTGTGACGTCCTAGTTCCAAATATTTAAGCGTGCTACGCCGCTATCTACGTGGGGAGAAGGGGGATGTCACAATTTAACAAACGGCCACACAGTGCTAAAAGCTCACTCAAAGGTAATATTGTGGAAACACTGGCCAATATTGAAACGCACCATCTGGTACGTGCATACAGCCGTTATTGAAACACAATTCAGTCAATCATTGAGAGGCTGGAGATGTTTTTAGTGAGCAGTATTAGGACAAATGGATAAAAGAAACAATGTAAAACATTCCGAACAAGTATATTTAGTAATGTCTGAAAAATAATACTCATTGCTGAAGTCGTCATTATGCCCTAAATGCCTCGTGCACCCGGTCGATGCTGCCACGTTCGTAATGTCCATACTAGCTCAGGTGGTTCCAGCACGGTGTGTCATTTTGCATTTCTACTCCATTTTAATGCTTGGTAACGAAGCTGCTCTCGACAGAGCTTATTTAGATTGTCTCTGAGGATACTTCAAGACTTTAAGGAAAAAATGTGAATAAATTCTGGGGTTTTACGTACCAAACCCACGATCTTATTATGAGGCACGCCGTAGCGGTGGACTGCGGATTAGTTTTGACCACGTGGGGTTCTTTAGCGCGCCCCCAATGCACGGGGCACGAGGGTTTTTGCAGTTCGCCCCCATCAAAATACAGCCACCGTGGCCGGGATTCGATCCCGCGACCTCGTGCTTAGCAGCTTAGCACAATAGCCGTTAAGCCAGCAGGGCGGGTGTGGCAAAATGTCTTTATTCCACCTTCACCACTGGGTTGTAGAGAAGCGGACAAGACTTGTGCTGTACGCTGGAGCGATTAGTTCGCTGCATAATAAAGTTTTGCGAGCTAGTTAATAACCGAGCTTAAGGTGTACGTTTATTATGCAGAGTCGGAGCCTGTGGATGCTTACTGATGATTCGTTGTACGCACGAGTCGTTCCAAAGGGTCCCATTTCTTTTAGTTCCTTTTTCTAAAAAAATTGCCTGGAAGCGGCCGGTGTAATTTTTCTTATAAGTAAAGGTTATGAGCGACGAGAAGACATTTCACCAAACCATCGATTCATATTTTTCTAAGTTACACCTTCTTCACAAGGCCGGTCTACAATTCTTTCTAGGCAGCGTCAGTTAGTGGCAGATTAAATATTTACCTCAATACAGACAACACCATGCTCGTGTCCTCGAAATGACCGCTTCAGTGTGCCAGATTTGGCTTCGAACATGCGGGCAACCTTGTCTCCGGATCCCGTGTACACTGTGAGGGAGAGAGAGAAAAGAAGGCAGGCGCAGAGAATTTTCGACGCCAAGTTGCGGCACTGAAAAAAAGAAAAAAGAAAACCTAATTCGGGCTGCACTTCTTCGCTACTATTTCGTAAGACTGCATTTATTCAGCGCAGAAAGGTGACTCATTAGCCGAAAGAGAACGTAATTAAAGGTCGAATAATGTTTGCTTAATTTCTCTGCCACCCTAACTGCGGCACTCATTACGTGGTAGCGTGACATTGCAGGTACGCAACTTTACGTCAAACGCGTGGGCCGTCCCTTTGCAGCAGGAAGCGCGCACAAAAGGTGCCTGATTATTAGTGTGGTTTGCTGGGCCAGTTGGTGCATGGTGAACGTACAGGGGGTTCCAGCAAGTACAGACGCGAGCACAAGTAAAAGGAACGGACAGGACAACGCTGGACTTACAACTGAGGATAATTGCGAATACATTCCACAAATATTCGCCCCGCATGCGTAGAAAACTTCAGTCGTAAGTTCCGCGTTGTACTGTGTGTTCCTTTTACATGTGCTCGCGCCCGTTCTTGCTGAAACCCCCCATACGTGCCTGATTATAAATTATTTTATTTACGAAATCAGAGTGGTTATTTTTCGACATCGTATTAATAATGTACGAGTAGTTAGCCTCGACAAGACGTCGCCGCCATCCGTGACATCAGCTACACAGACCATGTCAACGTCACATGACGTCGCCTTCTGGGAGTATCAAATTCCCCTGTTATCGACGAAATAAGTTACTCATGCATTCGCACATTGGACGCCATTTGTATCCCAACTCTGCGCAGATGAGGAGCCTGTCCGAAACCGCAGTAACTGCATGCTTGGTACAATAGCAGACTCGTGGGCCCGAATTCACGAAACCTTTTTACTTTGAAATCGTTCGTGCGATCCAATAGTGATGTAGGACATATTGGGCGCTATAACGTAAACCTATTCCAAAATTTTCTATTCCAATCCAGCAACCAGCCATCCATGATTGGTCAAAAATTTTTTGGGCCGCCCCCACTTCGCCTGTCTCTCATGCGGCGTCACGAAAGCCGCGCGCGAGAACGCCCCTGCTGATATGATGTGTGCACAATGATTACGCATGATTAGACCGAACGAAAGAAAAATAATTATTTCTAATTCGACGGCTTTTTCTCCACAATACTCTGTCATTGATCAAACGCTTTCTGGCTGCGCTCACTTCGCCTGTCTGTCACGCGACTTCACAAAACCGCTAAAACTCATAGCGTCAAAGGGACGTGCATGAGTTAAAGAAGCATTCATATGCTGAACAAGATTGAATTTCTTCCTGAATAGCCGGAGGCTTCCCCCTTCTGAAAGGAATAGAAGATGGCTGCCCACCGATTGGTCTGCTACTAGCTACTGGGAGCAGCTGCGGAGCATGGATTTATTTGCGTATAATAAACATATTTCTGTGGCACTATAACGTTATCGAGCCCTTTCGGCACTTATGCGACATCATTTTGCCAACTCTTCTTTGCGGAGGATCCATTCTGGCGGAATCTTTAACATTCCGTGGCATGCCGCCGCGATTTTCGACCAACAGCCGCAAGTTAAGTAGGGGTAGCGGATCAAACACAGACGCCGGCACCACCCTCTTCAGCAGGTTATCTACTTTCACTGAGCTGGCTCGGCCCTATCGAAGCCCTCTCCACTTGAGCGTGCTCCTCGCCTCTTTTCAGCCAATTCGATAAGGAAATCTCCTCAATGTAGGCAATGCTATTCGCTTTGAAAAGAAAAAAAAGTGACCGCCTATAAAAGAAGAGCGCATTTGATTGGACTTTTCAAACAACGCTGCGGGTAACCGCCCGATGCTTGCGTCGGTGGTTACGTAAATTCGGCGTCAGGAGATTGGCACACACACCCACACCCACACCTACACACCTACACACCTACACACCTACACACACACACACACACACACACACACACACACACACACACACACACACACACACACACACACACACACACACACACACACACACGCACGCACGCACGCACGCACGCACGCACGCGCGCACGCTAGCACACACACAGACGCACGCACACACACACACACACACACACACACACACACACACACACACACACACACACACACACACACACACACACACACACATACGCACACACACACGCGCATGCATGTACACCACACACACACACACACGCACGCACGCATGCACACCACACACACACACGCGCACACACACACACGCACGCATGCACACCACACACACACACACACACACATACACACGCTTTGCACGAACGACTTTATTAAAATTTAGTTGGCGCCTTGTCTTATTAGACATGCTTGTTGGATATTTCACAATGATTGTGTGCTCCTTTCGGTGATCGCCGGCATAAGACAGGTAGAATACGTACTCCATGAACTAGAGTTAGTCGACAAAGGATGGAATTAGGTTTGAAATTCTTTGGAAACGCGAAGTTACTTGAATTGTAGTTTCGCAGCATTCACATGCCCTCTGAGCACGCTCTGAAATAGGTCAGCGGGTAAGCGTACAGCTGGCGTGTTCGGACTATACGAAAAGCCGAGTGCGCTGCAGTGAGTATTAAGCTTAAATGAGCGGAAAAAAACAAAAAAAAAGAATATTTGGAAATGACGGCTGCTCTTACAAATTATACGAATGCTGCTTTATTAAGGAACACTTATTTGCTAATTTAACTTCTTTCTTCCTTTATAAGAACGTTCTCCACAATTACAAGTGTCAAGCATGTTCGGAAGAAGTTAATATAAGAAGCAGTTCAGTAGGATGTCACGCGTATTTGCTTTCACTGTGGAGGATGCTTGGACCTAGAGCTGGTTCTAATTATTTTCCGTTTCACGCTTCCTCAGTTGGTCCGAATGGCGCTTCGTCTACGTATCAACAGTGTCGGCCAGGCGTGGGTGATGGATCACATGGAAAGAACAGAATCGATTGAAAGGAGAGTCCTTACTTTATGCCGGTCTTTGCGCTGCAAAGTCACCTGTGTCTGGAGTGACTTCATCTCAAACTTTTAATGTTTGCGCCATGATTTTAAGAAATACAGTTTCTGAAATCCACCGATTACGCGTATTCCCGCTTAATATATATATATATATATATATATATATATATCCTACGGGCATTGAAGTGGAAGTTATGCATGTGCTATCTCGATGAACCACAATCATAGCGACTTGGCATCGTACTGGACCGCATACAAAACGCTGGGCTGGTTTTAAATTCAAGGAAGTGTCACTTCGGTGAACGTCAGGCTCTCGTGCTCGGTTTTCACGTCGTCAAAGGTGGCATACGACTTGACCCTGAAAAGATCGTTGTAGTGCGCGATTTTAGCCAACCACAGACAGCGAAAGACTTCAGAAGTTTTCTTGACCTGTGTTCGTATTTCCGTCGGTTTATTAAGAACTTCGCACAACTTGCTCACCCACTCACGTGCCTCCTCCACTAAGACGGTCCGTACGTATGGACTACAGGGTGCGAGGACGCGTTCCGCAGGCTGAAGTATTTCCTAATTTCTGGGCCTCTCTTGCGCCATTTCGATCCAGAGGCCATGACTGACTACAAACTGATGCTACAGCGGTGTGGGCGTTGGTGCCGTCCTCGTTCAACTTCATCATGGGCGCCAGCACGTCGTGTACGTAAGTCGGACACTGACGATAGCGGAGCAAAGTCCCACTGTCACCGAATTGGAATGCCTCACAGAAGTCTTGGCCATCCAGTAGTTCCGACCATGCCTGTACGGTCGCCATTTCATAATTGATACGGGAGCCCCACTGTCAACGAGAGCCTTCAATCCCATCTACCTTAATGGGGGCATACAGTAAGCTTGACGGCACGAAATACACTGTCGCACTGAAGCTCTTTTTCCGAGGCTTGTGATCCACAGTAGTCAGATGATGTGGAAGTAGTTGGTCGTGAACAGCAGTAATTGGTTCTTAACCATCGTCACAGTCATGATTGACACTTCCCAGGGGTTTGTTTATGAAGCTATGTTCACATTCAGATGACGGCAACGACTCAAAATGTTCACTCAGATTACGAGAATCAAGTTACTCTGTTCTACCACCTGGCTGTCTTCTCAATGCAATTCTTGGCACTGAGGTCTCTAGAAAGGTCAGAAGGTCATCAAATGTTCTTGGACCTTTCAGCTCGACATGAATATGGATCTCGATACACAACCCTTGCGTTATCAAAGCTACAAGAGCAGGAGACCACAGCTTCGGTTCTGCAGAATACAATAGGCGACGCTTCTCAAGACAGTACCCAAGCAGACAGCCACATGTATATCTGAACCATAATGCAGCATCCCATCTTTCTACGGCATTGCCTTCGACAGCCGCTAAAAAGTTGTTTTTCCACAGTTCCCAACATGTTGGTCCATGGTCCATGAGTTGCACATCATACCATTTCTGGCTATAGCGCCCAAATAGCGGCGCATATTCAAAATATTTGTTGTCGGAGTGGCACATATTCTTGTCACAGGCGTACTCGAAAAACCGCAGCCAGTAGTGCGCACTTTGCGAGTTTCCTTCAAAAACATCCGGTTCAACAATACTTCATGTTTATTTCTCTCGATTAAGCGCTTGTATCAAAGTTATCATTATGTCATTCTGTTGCATAATATGCCTTTACAGTTCTATAACAGTCAAGTCTAGGCTCACCTTCCCGGCAGGCGTTTTTTCTTTGAGAGTGCCATGTCGTATGGGTGCCAGAACGAGTTCGCTCAGTGTCTCGAACTGTAGATTCACCATCACCGAACCTGTTTGCATCAGGGCTTGGCAGCTGATTACAGCTTGTTGCAGCACCACGTTGATCAGCACCGTAGAACTAACTTCGAGAGGAAGGTCAATCGCTGGCTCACCGTGCACGTGGTATCAGGTGAAAACAGCAGACTCCGATGACGCCTAGTCGACGAAAAACGTCACCCGCATGTCTGGTCTTCGAAAACTGTCGGCTGCACCAAAATGTAGTGTTCCTAACTAGAACGGCAGTAGAAAATACATAATCTCAGTGAGGCGGATGTTATCCGCCATTTTATTCTAATGTCTCCGTCCTCACTTGTCCCCTTGTCCACTTACCCGCCGTGGTTGCTCAGTGGCTATGGTGTTGGGCTGCTGAGCACGAGGTCACGGGATCGAATCCCGGCCACAGCTGCCGCATTTCGATAGGGGCGAAAATACCCGTGATACTTAGATTTAGGTGCACGTTAAAGAACCCCAGGTGGTCAAAATTTCTGGAGTCCTCCACTACGGCGTGCCTCATAATCAGAAAGTGGTTTTGGCACGTAAAACCCCATAATTTAATTTAAATTTTTTGTCCACTTGTTCGTCTTCTATCATGCATCCAACACAGGTCGCTTCACTCTTCCGTACTTCTTTTGATTACACCCCCTAACTCTTGCAAACTATTCCAAGGAACACCACCTTTTCTTGAAAGAAGGCACTTTTCTTGAAGTTCACTTTGAGATGTGCAAGACTGAGAACATATTCAAGTATTATTATTAATATATACCCTCTGGTAGTGTCTCGACCAGTCTTCGACGTCCTCATTCATTCGCCTTGCCTGAGAATGTGCGTGCTTTTCGATGAGGTGTTCAGTAACCAGCTTGCCTACCACGATCTCTACCACAAGGGATAATTCAAGCGAGCAGTGAAGCCGAAAGGAATAAAATGCACGATGTTAAAAGCAGGTAAGCTTGCTAATTAATTTATCAATAATAACCTTCTCCCACGTTGAAAAAAGGAATGATAACATATAGAAAAAGCAACTGCACCTCCACCTCCACAAATGATGCATTCTATAAGCAATCTTTGCCAGAAAGTTTCACCACCATTACATTTCTCCGTCGATTTCAACCACGCATATCAGTGCGGAGTGCGTCAACGATCCGATCACACGAAGTGGTCAGTGATGTGTTAAGGCTTGCGGCGTCAGCCGAAATGACCTAAAGTAGTTCGTGGAAGAAAGCAACGAAACCATTGCGTATGAATTTTCTCATAACATTGGTCTTCGCAATACTCTTTTGCTATCGTTCTGCTAGACATAGATTAATAATTTGGTTTCCTTTTGCAGCGATGCTTCACCTCTAACATCTTTACTATATATATATATATATATATATATATATATATATATATATATATATATATATATATATATATACATATTAAATAAACGGCAAGAAAGAAGACAATACGCGTTTCTTCAACATCACGTATTGCGTAGGCCAAAGCGAATTCCTGTTAACACTCTGAATGTCCGAACAATACCGTAGCAGGAATGGTGTAACTTCCCAGCCATCGGTCCTAACTGAAGCATTTAGCTGCTCGAGATGGTAAAGAAAAGAGGACAGAAAAATGCGAAGTGATTACTCGATGCGCGTTGCGACTGTGTTATGACGTGAAGCCGAATAGGCTGAAGTATTTTCATAGGAGGAAACATAAATATTTGCACAGTTGCGACACGCCTAATTTTACGCTTGGCCGCCTTTGGCACACTAGTTACGTCAGTAAAAGCTGCGCAGCAAGAAAAAAGCATGGCGCAATGCCGACTCAAACACCCGAGTCGGGGCCGTACATTGTGAGACCTTGTTTCCCGCTGAGGATTCAATGCATTTCTTACCACCTGCGTGGACCCGTGGTGGATACCTCGCAATAACGGGGGCGTGGCTTCGCGTGGGCCAGTGACAAAGAGCTAGAACAATGAAACGTGAAAGGAATGTTTGTTAATTATGGACCCTGGTGCCCCTACGAACCCCTCAGGTTATTTGAGGAATTCATATAATTTTTGGTCATCACTGCAGTGCGCGGGGCCTATAATGTTATTTCAAAAGGTGCTTCAACAGAATTAGGGTATATGCTTCTCTTACTTTTGTTTTATTTGCTTCCTTGTTTTTCGTTGTTTCTTGTTTGTGCTTCTTTTAATTAGTATGGTCAGCTATGTTCTATTGCGCGGTAGTATTTACTTCCAAAATCGAAATGAAATAAGTGCGGCTGTTACAGAATATTTTAGGAGCATAATCGAGAGGCGGATCGAAACGAAATACGGTTATGCCTATATTGAAGTTGGGTTCTTGCTGGCTAACGGAAGGGTCTTGAAGTTGGTAACTGTGGTTGATTTAACATCCTATATATCTTGCTGAGAATTGCAAGAGTCACAGTGTGATTTTCACTGTGCAGGATTGTACGTGTTCATCGGGAGGAAGTAGGATTTTAATAGTTTCGGGAACAATAAATCCCGCCCATCGATGCCGGTATACGGACTTCTGAATGGGCCCAAAGGCCTGGGCCTCGTACAGGTCTGCTTCCGACAAAGGAATCGCGGCTGGTGTGGACAATGGAACGTTCATGACCGTTTTTTTTTTTTTTTTGCACCCGAGCCAGCCAAAAGCAAGCGGACAAAGAAGTAGAGCCGCCTGGGGGAAGCGCTAACAAAAACATGGGCGTGCTTCCGAGAACGATTCACAGTGAAGAAATATTATGTGAAAGAAGCGTCAGCATTTTTCCTCTAGCAGAGAGCTGCAAGAGTACTGCGATTTATAAATGTGACGCAAGGCGGAAGCGGCAAAAGGGAAGAGAGCCGAATAATTAGTCTATGCGGTCGTTTTACTTGTGCCTTTTGACTGTTTCTACATCCATCTGTCGCAACGATAGCGAAAAAAAAGTAGAAAAAGAACAGAAAAACAAAAAAGCACGTTTGACCACGCTTTGGATGACGAACCAACTCATTGTTCGAGATTGTGCACAATATAGTGCTCGTTAAAGAGTGACTGTCGAGCGGTAATTAATTAGAGAAAGGACAACTCATTATATTCCTACCGCTCCGTCTGTTTTCTAAATGTTTACGGATATTCTGGGAAACAAAAGCTGAGAGGGCTGCGGAAGGCAAGAGCATGTGAGAAGATAAAAACAATATAGTCGGCAATAGTAAGCGTTCAGCTAGCAGGAAGAACGGGCGAATGGCACTTATGGGAAATGCGCCTATAGTCTGCGCGGTGAATTTATGGGTGCGAACAGTGCAGATAGGAGCGATATTGGCCGCAACAAAACTTTCTTCTTATTCGGCAGCCTACTACTGTTTTTCCTAGTTTAGACGGCCGTATAGACCAAACACCTTTCACCCCACGAAGGATTTTTCAAAAACTGAACCAAGGGCATCTGGCTCGTGGTCATACCTGCTACCGCTAAATTAGGCCGTTGTCTGAGGAGTGCTTCCGAATCAGGGCCCGTATTCAAAAGAACATCTTAAGCTAGAATTGTTCGTAACAAAAAATTCCAACCAATCGGCAGGTATATCCGTTCAATCGAAAGTGCTCAGATCCAGACGCTTAGTGTTTGTCTAGGGCTGCGATGATGTACATCAACAGCATAAACCATTGCAATTGCGCAGGACTACCCAGTCACGATTCACATTGTTATGGAAGCACTCAGAGCACACGTCAGGCATTTTGTTCACGCCCCTTTACGCTATATCTCGCCTCACTGCAGGAAGTCCGACCACGCGCCTCTTTTTGTCAAACGATAGTGCCTTATCGTGTTTACGTTCCATCAGATCACACAGCTGCAGCAAGAGTTTTGTTTCCCCCTTGGTGTTCGACTCAGTCACAAGTTCGACTGACAGTACCAGGAATTCTAGCAAAGGCACAGCTCTCATCACCAGAAGTAACTTTCGCTGCTCTTGCTGTGAGAACAATACAACGATAATACTCATTTGTACACTGATGGTTCAACTATAATTATACCGCGGACGGGTCTGCAGGATCACAGATTTTTCCTACGAAATCACCGCCGCAAACTTCAAGACATCTCACCAGACAACATCGACAGCCGCGGAGCTTGCTGCTTTTCGCGGCGCACTTCGCATGATTCGCGAGGAACCACGTCAAAATTGGAGTGTTTCCAGTGTCTCGAAGGCAGCTCTACATTGCTTGCTTTCTGCCATACACCATGGAACCTACGAAGAACCAGATCTAAAAATCCGAGAGCTCTTTCATCCGCTCGTCGAGCAAGGACACGACGTCACATTCAGTGGCACTTGAGCCATTGTGGCATAGTGGGCAACGAACGTGCCGATGAAGCTGCTTGATCTGCTCATGAAGAAGGCGTGCGAGAACCAATCCCGCTATAAAGAACAGACGCTGCAGCGAAGCATCGAGTGCTGTCGAGTATTGCCATACAATCGTTCTTGAACGCACCTAGTTTCCAGCACACGCGTCTGAACCTACCGGACCCCTGCCTTAGGCTTCGTACTCCACCTGGTCTATCCCGACCCGAGACAACAGTACTTTGCCGACCATGGCTTGTCGCCGCTTTTCCAAAATCATTTGCTTTGCGCATCTAAAGGGAAGATAGTGCAGCGTGTGACTACTGCGGCAGCGAGGGAACTAATGAACACGTTCTTTGCAGCTGTCTCCCGACACAACAAACTCAGACAGCCCCTCGCGACCGCGCTGGCTCGTATTGACGACCATCTGCTTTCGAAGCAAACAGTTCTGGAGCGCCGGCCTATATAGACGTCACACCACAAGTTGGTCAAGGAACTTTTGAAGTTTTTGCGCTCGAGCGGCCTATTAGAAACACTATAGCTCTGAAAAACCTTTCCCCACCTCCTCTATTTTCTTTTCGTGCCTTTGCTTTATCTCTCCTCTATTATATCCGTCTTTCATTTACCCTTCTCCTTCCCACAGTGCAGGGCAAAAACCAGAAAGTCTTCCGCTGAACCTGCCCAACTTTCTCATCCCATTTTTCTCTCGCTCTCTCTCTCTCTCTCCAGCCAATCGTAACGCTAAACATATTGTTAGCGTAGGCGGCTGGCCAATGAAAAATAGCACTTACCAACGAGAAGCTTTATGAATTGTGCCTCAGGCAATGCCGTTTTTATGCTGGCATTGTACTTCCAGCGGCGTGTTTTCCGGTACGATAACTTCGTAGTTTTCTATTGGTTTTCTGCAAGTTGTAATATGAGAACTTTTGCGACCTGTGAGCAAAGAAAATGCCTGCACTTCTCCCGTGCTTTCTCCTCTTCCTCCTATTTGTCACGTTTCGGCATTATGCATGCTTCTTGTGCTAATGTGCACAACGTCCACGGTGTGTGCGAGGGAGGCACCTTATAAAGCACGAATCGCGATTCCTCACAGATCGCGTACTGTATGTACGCGAATGCTGTGTTCACAGAGGGAGGATAAACGAGCTCTTTCGGTCAACGCTCTGGGATTCGCACAACTATTACATTATCTGAGCTTAACAATAATATTTGGGGTTTTACGTGCCAAAACCACTTTCTGATTATGAGGCACGCCGTAGTGGAGGACTCCGGAAATTCTGACCACCTGGGGTTCTTTAACGTGCGCCTAAATCTAAGCACACGGGTGTTTTCGCATTTCGCCCCCATCGAAATGCGGCCGCCGTGGCCGGGATTCGATCCCGCGACCTCGTGCTCAGCAGCCCAATACCATAGCCACTGAGCAACCACCGCGGGTAATTATCTGAGCTTATGAGTAGTACTTTGACTAGTACATTCCACGGTCTCGAGTGAACTTGCGCAGCGCGATAAGCGCTTAGACCAGGGACGCAGCATTACTTTTTGTGGCTCAAATACTGTATTTCATGCTCTAGGCCGCTATCTTGTACGCGTTCAAAAAGTCGACGTTCGGTTTCGTCTCGCGTGATTGTCCTAGGCTGCACCGATATCGCGGCCTAGGCCAATCAAGGCCAATCGCAGGAAGCGAAACCGAACGTCGCTTTTCGAACGCGTACAAGATAGCAGCCCTCTGGATTCACAAAGTAGTTTGTGCACAGGAACTGCCTGCGATTGGCCGGCCACATTCACTATGAGGATGTCTCGGTGCTTGTTTTTGTAAATTTCTCTAATAGAAACCGTGCCCCCTCAACGTGCTTTGTCCTTCGCATGCGATGAAGAGTGACCATTGAATTGTGGCATTTCCGGCGTTGCATGCAACGAATGATTACAGGGGACAGACAGTCGCGGTATTTCTTCCGCTTCACTTAGATATATTATCCGCAGTTTGCTTTATTTACAAAAATTTACTGTAACATTACTCTATTTGTGCCTTTTTACTGTAATATTCATCTTTTTTTTCTGCTGTAACCTAGGTGCTTTATTTGTTCTCGCTTGCTACATTTACAGTATATCAACCAAGCCAACTTCTGCGCTGGCTTTTCGGCCCCGCCCCTTGTATCCGTGAAGATGCAAAATAAAGCTCGATTCACACGACGCACCGAATTACGCGTGCAAGCACGACGTGGCTCATTGCCACGGAATCTCGCTGCCCATAAGGACGCCGAAGGCGACGTTTCGCGATTCGGGAAATCCGAGCCGCGTCATGCTCGTCTGTAGCACGAATCAGCGATCGGGGCTCATTGTGTGAATCCAACTAGGAGTAGAATTACCCCTTTGCGTGGATACAGCTTAAAACTGTTTTCCCAATGCGCGCCCGTCAAGGAAGAAAACGTACGCATCCGGTCGTGGTAGCAGAGGCAGTCGACCGTGTGCTGGTGGCCCCGGTAGACGCGGGTGCATTCGCCGAACTCCATGACCCATGCTCGGGCGGTGTTGTCCGAGCTACCCGAGTAGAGCATCTTGCTGTGCGCCTGCGCACAGTGCAGTGTTCGTCGTCGTTTCACCACTCTTACAGTACAGCCAGCCGTCGCTGCTGCGAGAAACATTGAGAGCCTGCAAAGCTGTTCTGTGACCACGACGTTCTGCAGTGCTTGGCCAGAAGGCTGATATTTTCATCTCATTTATAGCTATTACATCTCTCAAAAGGTGAGCGAACATTTCCGGTCACCAACGCGGATTAACGACGCTCTTTTATTGGTAGAGACTTGAGATAGGCAGTGACTAATACACCTTGGATATGGCTATTTCTGTTATTGCAGATAACGAACAAAATCATCGGTACACGGAAAGAAATTGTTCTGGCGACAAAGGCTTCAATCCGAGGGATGGCATATCCTCGTAGTACAGAGTATGGTGGTTGACACATGCTCACACTCTCTAATCACAGTCCAATAATAATAATATTTGGGGTTTTACGTGCCAAAACCACTTTCTGATTATGAGGCACGCCGTAGTGGAGGACTCCGGAAATTTTGACCACCTGGGGTTCTTTAACGTGCACCTAAATCTAAGCACACGGGTGTTTTCGCATTTCGCCCCCATCGAAATGCGGCCGCCGTGGCCGGGATTCGATCCCGCGACCTCGTGCTCAGCAGCCCAACACCATAGCCACTGAGCAACCACGGCGGGTAATCACAGTCCAATACTGGCTACACTGAAGTGGCAAGCTCTTACTCGTTAAGCGCAGCAGTCTACGAGGCATGCAGCTTTTCCATGTGGATGCTGAGAGCCAAAGGCATAACACCCTGTTTTTGCTGTTAGTGCCGCATCAACCGTCGCTTTCTATTCTTATTTATCAATACATCTCTCCCTCCTCCTGAACGCCGAAGAAAGAAATAATAAAGACACCGAATTGCAATGATCAAGAAAAGCGTGCAAATATCACTTGAGGTCGCGTATATCGATGAATGCAATACCGATATGTGATGTTGGAGCGATGAGTGATTTATTGTTGGCACACTACGATAGTCTCCTCGATCACCTCGGCACAGCGTGTGCTGCGAAAGTGTTTCATTACGTTGATGATTCTTTTGGTTATATTTTCTGCCCGCACAAATGAAGCTACTTCTCTGTTCGACCACGCTCTTGAAAAATTCAAGAGCATTTTTCGAGGGTTGACGTTCACAAGGGAATTCCTTGAAAATGTCCAAATCCGGTTCCTTGACCTTGCACTGCACCTCCAGGAGGAGCACACGTGTTGGATGTATTCCCCATGTTCCAAAAAACATCTCCCTTACACTTCCAATCAATCAAAAGTGGTAAAGCGTTCCATAGCCCTGGGGGCTCTCAGAAATGCTGATCATTCGCTGTTGCCTCCACTTGATGTCCAACAGCTTTGCTAACCAAGTACATCGGCTTAAGGCAAGTGGCTATCCAGCACAGCTGCTGTCATCCTGCACAGACGTCTTATTGCAAGAAGGTCGTTCCCCCATGAAACCACACGATGTGGTAAAGGACATATCCAAGACTGTTGTGATCCTGTATTTACATACACTGTGTGTCGAACCGCATCAAGAACGCCGCGGGTGTTAAGGTGGTGTTTACCGCTTCTAACAAGTTGGGAAGGTTGCGCAAAAAAGTCAAAGATAGTCGGCGAATGCCTGGACTGTGTAGTAAGCAGCATACAGCCAAGCCCGTAGATTGAAATACTAATGTAGTTTATGCCATTCCAACCTCTTGCGGCTGCACTTACATAGGGCAAACGGGACCCTGCCTTAATGAACGTTTACCTGAGCATGCGCACTGTGTCAAGATTAAGACTGGTAGTAATCTTGTTCATTGTGCACAGTGTGACTGTTCACCTTGCCTGAAGGACACGCGTGTGCTGAGAAGATACAGCGGTCAGATGGCCAGGGAAATCTTTGAGGCCTTTTCAATTTGTGGCTTAGGAGGAATTTGTAATAAGGAATTTAAGTTCCTTAGAACTTCATTAGTTTCGATTATGTCCTTATTGTGTATTTTACATTTCTATAGTTTTACGTTTGTGATGCATGCGCAGCAGGAGTTGACTGACGATGGCTCGTCTGCCCTTTCTTCCTTTCCCTCTTTCAGCCGTTGCAAATAGTATATATTTCTGCGCACTTTAATAAAGATATGGTTGGCAGTCAGCACTGCTCCTGTGCTCTTCTTTGTCCTTGCGTTTTTTGGCGCTGTTTAATATGAATGAGCGGTACCAACTAGCTCGCACCCAAACGCTTCCGAGTCTATGTAGTCTTGGTTTTCAACGCAACTGCGACGTAGTCGTGTGATTTGGTCTTTAAAGATGCCTTGTTTGCAATGTATGGGATGGTGGCTGGTATATTCTAGGCACTGTTGTTTGTCGAACGGTTTCCTATATAGCGTTGTCTTTATTGTCCAATCCTCAATGTATATTGTTGTGTCCAGAAAGGTTATGCTCTCCGTTGAAGATTCTGATGTGAATTTTATTGTAGGGTGAAAAGAATTGAGAAAGGACACACATTTATCTAGATTGTCTTGACCATGTCCCCATATTATTAGTATGTCGTCTATGTGTCGTAGGAATGTGTGGGGCTCTTCTGTGCAGCGCAATAGGAAATCTGTTTCTAGAGTCCCCATAAATGTGTTCCTGTAGGCTGGTGCAAAAGGCGTACCCATACTTGTCCCATGTATTTGTAGGTAGTAACTCTCCTCAAATTCTAAGGGGTTATGTGTTAGAACTAATTCAAGGAGAGACAAGTAGACTTCGATAGAGTGTTGTGCATTGTGTTTAGACAGCGTTTCTTTTATTGAAGATAAACCAGCGGGGATTGTAATGTTGTTGTACAGGGCCGTGACGTTTAGTGTTGCAAGAATTATGTTCTGGGGTAGTGTGCCTATAGTATTAATGTCCTCCATAATTCTCAGTAGGTGGGGCGTATCTTGTACAAATGACGGACGTGTTTTGTGGAAAGTCACCAAGGAAGCGGTTAAGGAATGTTGAGATGGTGTCTGTGGGGGTGTTGTTTGATACCATCGAGCGCCCTACGATATTAGCGGTGTATAGTTCAGTGGGTGGAAATTTATTAATTTTTGGGAGGTCGAAGCGCCCGGCATTTTTGTTGCTTGGTTTAAGAAATTTGCACTCTGACGGAGTTATCAATTCATCAGCAAGAAGTGATTTCAGCCTGTTGGTAATTGTCAGTGTGTAGGATAATGTCGGATCGCTATCTAGCTTACGGTAATGTTCTGGGTTGTTTAGTTGTCTGTAAACGTCGGGCTTGTACTTTTATACTGGCCAAATAATTATACTTCTACCTTTTTCTGCTTCCTTAATAACAATGTCCCTCCGACAACTAAGATTTGAAATGATACGACTCTCTGACGCAGTTATATTTTTAGGTCACTTATATGCTTAGGATTGGCTTATAATTTCTTTACTGACAGTTTTAAGGTATAGGTCAAGTTCTATGGCTTGTTCTCGTTCGGGAATCCAAGTGGATTGGGCTCTGAGTGGTGTCGTCCAGGTGTCTGGTGCGTTGTTGTCTGCGGAAAAGTGTCTGATACGCATTGGGCGGGAAAATTCTGAAAGGTTCTTGTCAAGCTCGAATTCATTTATTGTGCTGTTCGTGGGACAAAAACTTAGGCCCTTGCTGAGCACGCCTATTTCTTCTTTACTTAATGTTTTTGAAATGTCTACAACTTTAGACTGGTTTAATTTTGTGGAGGCTTCCGCCACGTCTGGTACTTCTAGATTCGAGGTCCCTCTTGTTGGCGTGAGGTGGTTGTTTGCCTGGAAGGTTGTTTTTTGATTAGAATTTGCTTTGTTCCTTTGTTTTTGAAGCAATTTTCTAGGCTGTTTTTTTTTGGTAATGCTCTCAATCTTCGTTATCATCCGGCGTCAGAGCTATGTTCTGAAGTCTCCAGCTAAAACTTTCCAATTGTTCTTCGCAGTATTCCTTGAGGATATTCAAAAGTGAGAGTGAGGCATTGTTTAATGTTGTTTGCCAATTTGCACGATGGTGTGATGGAAGTGTTTCTAGAACTGGTACAGCGTTCAGTGTTAGTACTTAAGGGATTATACTGTTCTCTGAGCAGAATGTGTACGTTTTCAGATGGGAGGTGTAGCCCCCCCCCCCCCCCCCCCCCGTTTTTTGGTAAGTTTTCTAGTCTGCAGGAATTCGGTGCTTCGTGGCAGAGAAGAGTTATTCACTTGCGATGGCTGTCATTTATTTGTCTTTTTGCAGGTAGATCTGCGTGGGGTGTGTTTCTGTTTGGCAGGTTTTTTTCGCACGCCTCACTTAATTCCAGCTCGGTTTCTGTTTGACTCTATGCGTGTACAGGCGGGTGTGTGGGTGTCTGTGTGAACACTTCGGTAGTGGATTTGCTGTTGCCTCTTACAGTTGTGTCTGTTTGTACTACCGTTTATATCGGCTTTGGAATAGTGTATGTCCCGTGGCTCATTTCACATTCCGATGTCTGTGTTTCGAGTGTTCTTGAGGTGACTGTCGCAGTTGTGTTGTTCGGGGTGGCATGGTCGGCGGACTCGGTGAGGTGGTCTCTGAGGTAGATTCAACGAATGTTGTTCTGTACTTGTCCGTAATAAAGGACTTGATGTGTTCAGAAAATGTCTGTATTCGTCTGCGGTTTAGGTGGAAGCCATTCCAAGCTAGGTGCTCGGATGGAGCTTCGTGTATTTCTGCGTAGTGCATTGTGACAACGTTCTCGTGGAAGTGCTCTAAGTTCAATATTAACGAGTTGAGTTTGCTGGTCTCCTCATTGTGCTTCTTGAGTGCGCTAGTTTGGTGGATTAATTGGCCGTGTTTGTTTTGTAGGCAGGGAACAACAGTTGTTACGGTTATGTGTGCGTTTGGGCGAGCGGCTTGAATTCATAGACTCGATCGTTTCTGTGGCGCTCTGTGTGTTGAGGTTGTTTGTACTTACATTGATAATGAAGTGTGTGGTGTCAACTGGCGTATCACAAACTAGCGGGAGAATATCTGATGTTTGCGCCCCACTCAGGTATCCTTGTACGGCACGTGTGGGGCTGATGGAAAGTGTTCCTTCAGGTATCTGTACTGACTGTCTCCAAGGGCTGCTACATGGGCAAAGGATAACAAGGGGCACTTACCCTGTTCGTCGCTTACTTACCCCGTCAGCACTTACCCCATCATCGTCAGCTGGCATGGGAATCCAAAATCAAAAATGGGGCTGACAGATGGGGTAGCACACTGTTTTTGCAAAACGTGAAACCAACGCAAGAAAAAGGAACAGATAAAGAAGGCGACCCGGCAAACTAAACAATTTACTTTCGCCTGCGTTGACACGTAGGTAGAGAGACGGAATACCAAATAGCCTATAGATGTAGGCAATATTCTGCATTTTAGGCGTACGTCTTTCGACCCACCGCGTTGACGTAGTACTTATAGTGCTCTACTGCCACGTGCGAGCTAAAGGGTTTCATTCTCAGCCACGCAAACGACATTCCTATGGGGCATACCGCGAAAAAAAAAACTATGTGCGTAGGCCTTGGTGCACTTCAAAGCATAGGCTTTCCTACAATAGTTACTAGAGAAAACTGCAATCATTCAGCCACCATGGGAACGATGGGAAGCACACGAGTATGTCTGATCTTCGTGCTTGTAGCTTTGTTTATTACGCTTTGTATGCCTTCATTGTCGTAAATTTCAGAGCAATCTGTACTTTTCGAAGTGCAGAAGACGCTGCGAACACGCACAATCGCTACACTGATTGCAACGGTTCAGCTTGTCGAGGTGGGCAAATCGAAACGCGCCAAGCGTCTGAAGGCACTGGCTTGCCCGCACTAAATTCATAAGGACGTTTTATGTAGCTTGTCAATGCGTCTGTCCGTGGCGTAATGCTTTCAATATCGGGCATCTGTGCTAAAGGCAATGTGCTCGAATCCTACCGCCGGACAATTTTAATAATGTTTATTTAATTATTTATTACGCATTGCTTCGTTGAAAATGACGAGTTTACACAATGGCGAAGCCGTTTGAAGCCAGAAAGACGAAGGTTAGGCAAATCCATGTACTTCCCATAATTCTCATGCTTCATTGTAGCTCCCGTATTCATCGCAGCTCCCGTAGCCACCAGCGGCTGAGTTCCCTCAAGTAATTATTGTATGAAACTCTATCCTTCAAAGATCCCGAGCTGGTCAGAATTATTCCAAAGCTCTCTACTACGGCGTCCCTCACTGCCCCGGCGTTCCTTTGGATAGTGAAAATCAATCAATCAATCAATGTGTGCTTTTACCTCCATGTACGCAGCGGCGCGTTTGATAGAAATGAAGTGCAACGCGGCTTGCGTTGTCAGTGTCATCAACTCACTAGCAGGCAAACGATGGGTCCCTGGTGTCCAGTGAGCACGTGCTGGCATTCACCGCTGCGAACGTGCCAGCTTCGTATTACGCCATCGGCGCCGCCCGTGAACATGTAGACTCCTTCAGCGTCCACCTCCATGGCATTGATTGGGGCTGTGTGGCCACGTAGAATCTGCAATGTGGCCGCGACTTGACTGTGGGTGAACGGCAGCCTGCACAGATCCATTTCAAGTCCCAAGACTTCGGCCCGGGAATCAAATAATTTTTTTTCTTAAATTTTTACTGTGAGCTGGGCAAGGTGAAAAGGAAATGAAAGTGGCAGAAAACAGAATGTCGCCGCCGCTGGCAGTTGAAAACAGGAAATCAGGATCATGACGGGCACGATGATCAGTCAGTCAATCAATCAATCAATCAATCAATCAATCAATCAATCAATCAATCAATCAATCAATCAATCAATCAATCAATCAATCAATCAATCAATCAATCACCATAAAGTAAACCCATCCCCGTCGGATTATGAAACAGTGCTGTAAGAGAAGCAGAGAAATGAACAAGGAAAATGGCGGCATACATGCCTTTGTCTTAATTGCCACGGCTTGTTTCCTCACATGTAACGGCATCACGCAATCCTTAAAAAAAAAGGAAAATAAAAGAAAAGTCGGTGGGTTGCACTAGACAGGAGGGGAATTTAGGATTTTACCGCGCTTTTAGCCTGGTATAGCTGAGTCTGCGTTCGAGAAGATAAGCAGGTTAACAGAATCGTGTGACGTGCTTGCTGCTGCGAGGCAGGCTCAAGGCTATTCATCCCTACTGCCAACGGGACAACGCTACAGTGCTTGACTGCGAAAATGTGTAGCTTGACTGTTTATTGGTTTTTCTCTCGAGACACTCACGACTTCTATGGTCGTCCAAACGCTCGTACGCTTCCCTGTTCTTTCGTGGCTGATGCCTGCTATCAGCGTGTCGAGCCCACAAGCTCCGTAGCACGACCTAATAACGTCAATTCGATGGAGCGTGGTGTTAGCCGGTGCGGTAATTGCTCGCGTCGACGACTGAGGGGCTCCGAAGAAAAGCGCGGCCGCCTGCGGTTCCGCGTACGCCCTCTGGCCGCTCGCGTGTCCGGTGCCCCCATCCGGCCATTCCTAACTGTCTCCCGCAGGAAGCTGCCATTCCCGACGCGGCCACCAGGCTGCTTCGATCCGCCAGTGCAGAGCAACCAGGGCAGCGCTGATTTGCGCGTGTGCCGCACGACGTCTTCATACGGCAGCCCTTGCGTTACTGCTGATGTCTGGCGCGTTGGCGCAATTGATCTCGCAGCGCAACGTGTGGGCAGCTGTGGCAAAAAGGCTGCGATTCGGGGAATAGCCGTGTTTTTCGGCTTAATGTTTCGGTATAAATTTAACTGCTCAGTTGTCGGAGCGCTCTCCGTCCACAAGTCTGTACCAGATGACCCACGTCCCGACGTGGCAGGAAGGGGTTTGGAGGGGAGAGGAGCTGTTGATTTGTGGCTGCCTGTCCGAAAGAGGCATTCAACCCCGGGGAAGCGGGTCATCGCCGCAGACATCTTCCTGCCGTGAATAACATGCCCTGGCCGGTGAAATATTGCGCCCCGTGGTGTCGAGGGCGCCGTGCGCAATCTGCCGCAGTGCGACTTGCAAAAGGCTAGCCTGCGTACACGGCAAAGTTTCGTGCAGCCCCCGGCAAGAACCGTTCTACAGTTCCCATGGGGTATACAGCGGGCTGAAAAAAAAAGAAGAGAAAGAAAGGAAGAGGTGCGGCGCGTCGTATATATATATATATATATATATATATATATATATATATATATATATATATATATATATATATATATATATATATATATATATATATATATATGGTACAAACGACGTACAGCAGAGGCTGGGGCACGACATTATTCTTAGGGTTTAGTTCCTTTAAAGTACACCATGTCCGAACCAGTGGCGCAGAGAGAAATTTTTTCGGCGGAGGGCACAACCTAAGCCCGGGACGGGGATGTTGAGGGAAAGAGGGGATCTTGGGCAGGCCGTACGCCACTGGTCCGAACAATGATCTTCCTCTTGAAATTCTCAGTAGTAGCAATAATAATAATAATAATAATAATAATAATAATAATAATAATAATAATAATAATAATAATAATAATAATAATAATAATAATAATGTTTATTTAACGTGCCCAGAAAGAACCCTATGGTCGGAGTGCTGGCGCACCCATGCTATAAAATCAAAAGTCCAATAACAAAAACACTGCAGGCGAATAACAGGATATCGGTGACCTTAGGAGCATCACCCAAGGTAACCAGTGTGCTATTTTTGAGGAGAAATTGGCAAGAAAACACTGTTTCTTGACGGACGCCGGTGCCGTGACGGTGACCCCTGTCTATAGAAAGTCTATAGACTTTTTAGAGACGACCTTGCCTTTCTATAGATTTGGTCTTTTTTTGATACAGTCTAAGAGTGTCTATAGACGAAAGTCCATAAGGTTTCTATTTCTTTTCGTCTATTCACATTCTACAGACGGTCTACAGAAAAAAGTCAATAAGATGTTTGTTTCTTTTTGTCTATGTCCCCTTTATAGACTGTCTATAGACGAAAGTCAATACAATCTCTATTTAATTTTGTCTATTATTTGTCTATAGACGTTCTATAGAAGAGAGTCGATAAAGTTTATATTTCTTTTTGTCTACTCGAATTCTATAGACGGTCTATAGAAAAGTTGATAAAGTGTTTGTTTCTTTTTGTCTACTTCCCCTCTATAGACTATCTATAGACAAAAGTCGATGCAATATCTATTTCCTTTTGTCCATTCTTTGTCTATAGACTGTCTATAGACGAGAGTCGATAAAGTTTCTATTTCTTTTTGTCTACTCCCGGTTTATAGACTGTCTATAGAGAAAAGTTGATCAGCTGTTTGTTTCATTTTGTCTGCTTCCCCTCTCTAGACTACCTATAGACAAATGTCGATAGAGTCTCTATTTATTGCTGTTAATTCTTGGTGTTTAGACTGTCTATGGACGAGAGTCAATGAGGTGTTGATTAGCTTTGTCCGCTCCCAGTTTATAGATTGTCTATAGAGAAAGGTTGATAAGGTTTCTATTTCTTTTTGTCTACTCCCATTCTATAGTCAGTCTATAGAAAAAAATCGATATGGTGCTTGTTTCTTTTTGCCTACTTCCGCCCTATAGATTACGTGCAGACAAAATTCGATGCAGTCTCCATTTATCCTTATAGATTCTTTGTCTATAGACGAGAGTCGATAAGGTGTTGATTGTTTTTGTCTATTCCCAGTCTACGTAGTTCTTCACACGTATATATATATATATATATATATATATATATATATATATATATATATATATATATATATATATATATATATATATATCGCTACACGACTGGCCGCTCGAGGCACATTGCGTGTAATCGCGGGTCGCGGGCTTCTTCAGGCTCGGAAAAACGCGTCTATGAGCAACAGAAAGCTGTATCGGGAGTTTCACATGTGGCTCGACAATTTTCCCATTGAGACATATAATCTAATTATAGTAATTGAGAAATTCATTAACACTAATTATCTAATCAGGGGGAATGCAAAAAAAATTATCCGAGTATCTCTAAGCGACGGCAAACAACATTACCTTGGTTCTTTCCAGCTACGTAGCATTTGCATATTTTAACGTCTGGCTCAAATTAAGTGAAACACCCTGTATGCTTCTTTGCAATTCGAATTATCCTCCACGGTTTCCTATATCACCGCCGGTGAAGGCCATAGGGTGGGACGTCACCAAAGGTCACGTTAACTTGTGCGAGCAGCCCGTATACAGATTGTGGTAAGGCGAGAGATGAACTAGAAAACAGCCGATACTGTAAAATTCTTATTGCTTCAGGTTTACATGCCCTCTATAGATTGACTATGGACAAAAGTCGTTAATCTCTGTCCGACCCGTGTACACTGTAACCAAGCGCAGGTACCGATGGATAATACGGAGCTACGTTTAATATAAACCACTGAAGTTGTATACTGCTGAGATTGCTGTAGAGCTGATTTGTAGACATTAGTATACACATAGTGTATACCTCCGAATTTGTTGGCCACATGATATGATCTACCTGGTCGCTCTCGGCAATCCCAATGCAGTCTTCACATTTGTCATAGCATCACTTTTGCGGCAGTAGAATAAAGAAAACAAAACGCCGATCCAATCGCGATAATGGTTATTATCAACGCCAACTTTTGCTTCAAGCGGGCTCCAAAGAGGCATCAAGCTAACAGCACAGGGACTCGTAATGTTTGTAGCAGACAACGCAGACTTTGCGAGTGTGCGATGAACCGATGTCGCGCATGTAGTGTGCGCGTTGTGTGTCGTCAGAATCTCAGATACCTTTCACGTTGTCCTCATATCTCGGCTGCATCACTAACATCGGGTGGTTTTTCGTTGGCTGGTATCCTGCACTATAAGCTCATCAAATTTTCTCATTTACTTAAAGTATGTGCCAAATTCTCTGAGCCCACACAGTATTTCCCAGGCGGTATGCCTGTGCGGCCACGCATATGAGTGCGTCATTGCTGTACTGTTTGCTTTGACCTATCATGGGAACAGAAAATTTGCACTAACGTATGTGTTGTACGCTGGAAGATATGCTACAAATGCACTGTGTTACTCGTCGTTGTTGGCGATAATGCAAGCGTGTGAATGGCCCTGTAACGGCTTTTATAAACAGCGCAGTCATCCAAGTGTGCATTCCAGTTCCATGCGATTGCCCACAGCGTTTGTAATACAACTTGCCAGCGCATTTCCTTCATGAAAAAAAGAAGAAAAATGAAAAGATAGAAGAAAGAGAAAGAAAGAGAAAAAAATGAAAAAGGAAAAGGCGCTCGGTCTTCTCGGAGCACGCACGCACCCGGCGCCCTGAGCTCCTGCGCATGCGCAATGGCGGTGCGCCATCTGTCCGCGTCAATTTGAATTCTCAACGAGTGCGCCAGGCACGTAAACGCTTGTAGCGGTGTGCGGTGTCTGCCTGTACGTTGGTGCCTGTGTATGCGTGTCTTCTTTATGGTATCACACGTCAACTACACCGAACGGTAAGCTTTAGCAAAGATGTTTTGCATGAATAGATCATGATTAGGTAAGCGCATTTCGTAGCGCGAACCGGCTGGATGTAGCGCAGGCGACTCGGGCATAGTATCGGTTTCTCATTTTCATGATTTGATAACGCGCTCTTGTTCTCACTTCTACTATACGGAATGTTTTACGGCAAGCGATCGCTCACGCTTGTTGATTTTATCGTCATAGTTGTTGTGCGTAAAAAAGGATTGAAGCCCTCCCTTATGTAATGCCTCCGGGCCTTTAAGGTGAGAAATAAATGAAAGGAAATGATTTGATTTGAACGTCAGCGTGTATCTCACCACTACGGAATTCGACGGCCTCCTCACGATTCCGCTTCGTCTTCGGTGTGGGTACTTCATTGTCCTCCGACACACTTACCTTGCCAGGGGCAGTATAGCTCTTTTGAATGCCGTAAGCTGGTACTGACAATATCTTTGATGTGCCGTAGCAGGCCCAGGCTTCGTTTTCTATCTGAGCCGGTGGTTCAGAATTTTTTTTTGCTTAGTTTTGTTACACTGGCACGGCGTGACAGCAGATGATCGCAACCCTATGTATTGAGCAAAGTTTTCGAATATTTTACGAAGGGTCCGCGCGTGCATTCCAATCTCGGAGGCCATGGAAGGCTGTGAGCGACTCTGGATGCGCAGAGTCGCGTACCGTAGCAAGCGAGCGTGCCAGATGCCCCTTTGCAGCTGCACCCATAGATCCACGCTGGTGCGATGCAAACAACCTGGGCAGCGTGCGGCTGCCACTCTGCGTTTAAAGCAGGATGCGCTTCTTCGGAAACCACGTAGTACAGCCGTCTTTCACTTACGGAAAGAAAATAGATCGAAAAACCCCTATTCGTTACCCTGAGACAGTACTTCATTAAACATCATGCTAGTGGCCGAGACTTCTCCAAGCGTCGACCCTCTTTTGCTGGCTGGGACAGCGCATGCCTCGGCGATACTGGTCCGATAGGACATTGAAAAGACGCCGACGGTCGTCCGACTAGTCAGCCCACCGTGTCGCTGATAGATCATTTTATCATACTATAGGCTGAGCAAGGCGCAACCGACGAGCCCTCGTCGTCGTAGCATAACGGGCTTTCGTGCCGACGACTCCGACAGAACCAATCTGCCGACCATCGTTCGACCGATCCCCGTGCGATAGGCATCTGAGCGAACCGACAACGCAATAGCCACAGAGCCTGAATTTGTATGTATATTTATTCACGCATAAAAATGAGTCGGAGCATGCTTCTAAAATTGAAATGCACAAACTTAAGCCCGCCCAAGCCGTCCAAATTAAGTAAGAGCCAATGTGGATCTCGTTCAGTGAAGGTTTAGTCTTATACGGTATATAGCCGATGAGTTCGCGCACCCGCTGCTGATGGAGCTGAGCAAAAAGTAAGCAGTTAGGACGAAGGAAACTGCTTTTATGGTTCAGTTCTGCTCTAGTCACTTGAAATCAAGCACTGCTCATTTCGTTGTACGGCGCGCATACAATAAACGGGAAGCGGCAACACAGCGCGGTACCGACATCGGCGTATGTGTCCCAGTTCAGTGGCTGTCACTCGCATTCGCGACTCGTCGGCGCGTACCCTGCGTATACGTATACATTGTACGAAGTCTCTACGCGTTGTTATGCTCACACATTTCTTAATTCCTTCGGTGCACTGTTTACCTCTTATGTCAAACGGAAAACAAGTGAGTGTGCCTACGGTATACAGCGGCGTAGAAAGCCGCCTCGCTCAGTTCCCAATAACGGAGTGGGCACTGCCGTCCACATTTTCTTGAGAAAATTACACGCGCTATAAATGAGCACTCATACGGGCACAACTTCCTCTAACAATGTTTTTCGTAATGTCCAAACTGTTAAGTACGATGAAGTTAACGTAAAGAGCATAATCAGCGATGTAGTATAAGAGCCTGTACTATATGGTTTTCCGGTCGCCGTTCTTAAAGGGGCTTGGCTGCTCATATCGACTCGCCTCAGGGTGCCTGTACGCGGCTCATATGCGTAAACATGTACGTTTTGCAACGTTTTGACATTTGTATTAGCGCTGCACTGTTTTCGATATATTTTAAGTCGCCGTGGGAGATTACTCGAAGTTTCGAATACGCATCGTATAGTACACACTAAGTATTCATATTCGAAAAGGAAGTATTTGGTATTTTCGAATATCGAAGCTCACCAAATGTTTTGCAACAAGCGAATTTTTAAGGCTGGTTACTGTTCTCCATCTCCCAAATAATATATCGCAGATTATCAGAAGTGAAACAATGACTTAAGTTCTCGAAGCAACGCAGAAATAGAATGGGCAAGGCCAGCTTTGTTAGCGGCTTCCCAGCAGAAGCTTACATTGCGAGGCGTGATTTTTGCTTGCATAGACTGTCATTTAGTGTGCTTGACAGTCATCACCATTTACGCAACAACCTGTCATGTTCTCTTTGCAAGGGGTCCTTTTAAGTGTGTTTGTGTGCTCAGTGGCTATGGTGTTGGGCTGCTGAGCACGAGGTCGCGGGATCGAATCCCGGCCACGGCGGCCGCATTTGGATGGGGACGAAATGTGAAAACACCCTTGTACTTAGATTTAGGTGCACGTTGAAGAACCCCAGGTGGACAAAATTTCCGGAGTCCTCCACTACGGCGTGCCTCATAATCAGAAAGTGGTTTTGGCACGTAAAACCCCCTGATTTAATGTTAATTTTTACGTGTGTTTGTGACCCACAAAAGCTTCGGCAGCTTTTTTCCCCCCCAACTACTTATCTTTTTTTGGTAACCATTTATTTAGTCTTTTTAGAAAGCTAGTCATATACGGCAGCCATTCTTTCTTGGAGAGCTTGCTTGAAATCAGGCCCTAAATTTTTGAGAAGCTATTCGTGTATTTGAGTACCGTGAAACACGAAAGACGGGACAATTCGAGGCGAGACAGGACAAGCACACAAGCAGACATGAACACATCTCATTGGATGACCGCGGAAACTCGCTATCAAAACACTGGAGTGAGGAAGCGCGGCAGCAGCAGCGAGCGAATTGATCTGCGTGCTTTGCATCGCATCAACGCGAACTAAGCCGCCAAAAAGCACGCGGGGGACACTGCGCTTGTCCTGTCTGTCTTCCCTCGCATTGTCCCGCCTTTCGTGCTTCACCGTACTCAAATATGCATCACCAACTGGAGCAAAATTCTACTATCTTATTCTGGCAGTTTTTAAGTGATGATTACAATCTTGCGTTTCAAAGTGATATTTTTGCACTATAGTCAGCACAGGCATGGTACCTAATTAGACCGAAATAAATATTTCTGCTTAACCTACGCGCTTGCGTTTGACTATTCAATATTCGATTTGATATTCGATACTTGCTATTCGTATTCAAAAAAAGTTTATATTCTCCCACATTCAATTTTAAGCAACCGATGAGCGGTGGTGGCAATATATGCCGATGTCAACAAAAGCACCGCTCTGCATCTAAATCGGTAATCAGAGATGGAAAGCTGCGCTGTAAGGTTTCTTCAAGCGAATAAGCGAATATGCCAAATGTCTCATAGAGAATGGGTAAAAGGAATAAAAAAGGCGACCTGCACGAACAGAAATCAGCGACAACAAATTTCATGGCAGCCGCGTCGGTAATGCCGAAATCGGCGGGTTGTTTTTATCGACCACTCTGTTTGCACAAGAGCGCGGCCAGGACTACTAACTCAGTAGTCAGTCAACGCTAAATAGCTTTCTGGAACGACATGTTGTCCTCTGGGGACACAGTATTAATTAATCGCGATCAAGGAAACGCACAACTGACGCACACTCAACATTGTGGTCACGCATATGCACACAAATCACGGACCGTAGTTTTGTAGCGATGCCTTCCACTCGATTTTACGCCTCGCTTTGTATTCACCGTTCAATGGCCAGCTGACCCCAACAATAACGCTGGCGGAGCGCCGCTCTGACCACTGACGAAGCGCAAAAAGCGTGAAAAGGAATAGCATCGGACATCCGATGTATCATGCTAGAAATACCGATAAGCGGATAATCACACACTGTGGAACTAACTACGGCATAAAGAGGCTCCGAAATTGTTTCCTTAGAATGCTATATCATTACCGGAAATCTGCAATCGATATTGCAAACTTCATTTTCACAGAATTAGTGATGCTATTTACTGGTTAAAACAAGTGACACGAATGACATGTGTGTTATCGCTGATATTTCCAGTCTACAACAAATCTCGCCTATAGTGCTTCTTCATGGGCTTGCATCGTATGTTTGTGGTTATTATCTTTTTTTTCACGTCGCAATGTATAGGGTGTTCTAGGAAAGTGTTCACCTGTTTTATTCGGCTCATTTATTGACTGTATTGTTGCTGTGGCTGCCAAAGAAAAAAAAGGAAAATGAAATCGGGACCACGGATTTCCTCAAGCGATGAAGTAGCGGCCTTCTTCGTTGGCTCCGTTCACAATGTGTAATTGTGAAGAACAAATAAAATGAATGAATGAATAAAAAGGCGACGCTATGAAATCGCGGCCCAGGATAAAGCCTCGGCACCCTTCCAAAACGTTTCCGACTAAGTGCAGCAGAGGGCAGTACAAGAAAATGAAAAAAAAAATATGCGGACAGAATCGATGTAAGCGAAGCTTTCTGTGCTGTTTGATTTGATTGACGATAATTAGTGGTGATGTTGACGGCGATGATGTAATTTCCTCAGCATTTGGTCCAATATGATAGTGGTTAGACGATATTAAACGTTACCATGTGTGCACCACTGCTGTTTGTCTACGCAGTACACAGAAAACACAGGAAGGCGTATTTGCTTGAGGCGTTGTTGTGCGTCATTGTTCATAACCTTCGAGAGGGTTGGACATTATCGTTGCCTATCATTGCACGTCGCATCGTGGCAAAAGTAGTAAATGTTAATTGAATTGTGGGGTTGTACGTGACAAAACCACGATCGGATTATGAGGCACGCCATACTGGCGGACTCTGGATTAATTTTGACACCCTGGTGTTCTTTTACGTGCACCTAAATCTAAGTGCACTAGCGTTTTCGTATTTCGCTCCCGTCGAAATGCGGCTGCCATGGTCAGGATTAGATCCGTGACCTCGAACAATACCACGGCCGTCAAGCTACCCCTTCGGGCACAGAAATGCTGATTAGACGTGTGATCGCTTCCGTAGTGTCGCCTATACCCTACGGTGTTTTAATGCGGCTTTGCGTCTGCATGCGGTACGTCATTTGTCAGCTTGACAAATGTGCATGGTATTTCTTTTTCAGATATAGCAGAAGCGTACCGTACCGTACCTTCAGTTTGCCCGCAACCGCTTTTCTTTTCCCTGTCTCGCCCTTTTTCCCTGCATGGGAACTGCGAGAGGGGCAAGGTTGTTATTCACTCGTTTCGCGTCTACGTCGGTTCTACCCATTCTCTGCCTCCTCTCCCCCTCCTCCTTACAGTTCTATCTACGTCCCCTTTGGAATTACACGTTAGTAGTAAGGTAAGCGTTGCAGTTGCTGCAATGCTTTTGAGAGGGGTCACGGATAATTACAGCTGTCAAGAGGCTAATGTGGCAAAACTCAGGGAGCTCCAGAGGACATCGTGGACATGCCACGCGATGGAAAGGTCCAAACGAGTTTTTCGCGTCGACTTTCCTCTCTGTCGTGTTCCTGCCATGTACTCTCTGAACCACCCCCGACGCGGCATGCCAGACAAAAGCAGCAGTAACAGTAGCAGCAGCGCCAAAGTCGAAGAAAGAGGCAAAGAAAGCTCCGCTTTAAAAGGAGGGTTACTGTTACTGTTTCGCGAGACTGCGACATCGACGAAACTGTGCGATGTCAGCAAAGCCCTTATAGATTGACGGTTACGACCAGGCTCTGCTGGGACCTAGAGATTATGCCAATTATGCCAGGTCTTGACTGAATTCTGCTGAATGACGCTGCACGCACTTCGAGTTTAACCATAGTAATAAGAAAGATGGGAGGGTGTACCTTTAAGCAATCACCGGAGAAAAGGCCCCAGGTTCGAGCCGTGCAGTCGTGGGAGCCTGTGACAACGATGTCCTCGGCGTCAGCATCTGAGAGTCCGTCCGTCGGCACGAATATCACCGGGAAGACACTCTTCGTGTGGCCCTGGAACGAAACATATTAAGGTCAAACGCTGCAGGCAATGTTGGAAACATTCAGTGTTGAATTCGCATTCCAATTCATTGCTGTTTCCTTATTGCGATACCAATCATATGGACACTCCAGGCGCATTTCTGCCGGCGCCGTCGCCGTGAGGTTCCGCATAAAGTCCAAGCGCGATAGCATCGTCGCCATGTGCTATGTGTGTGAGTGAAAGCGTGCGAGGGTGAGCCGGCGATCGCGGCTCAATCTTGTTTACGCAAGCAAAGAAAGAGGGGAGGAAGCGTACCGTCTTGCGTCACGCGCAAAGATCCAGGGGGAGGTCAGGGACGGGAGAGGCGCGTTCTACTCCGCGCGGCCCCGGGCGCCTGCCCTAGCTGCTGTATCTTGAAAGCGATCTGCGACAGGGACAGAGTCCACCGCGTGCTGTGTTTTTGCGGCATCGTTCGCGATAATGCGAGACGCAGCATGCAGTTGAATTCCCTCGCTGCCATTGTCGTGTTTCCGCTCTCCAGCGTTTTGACAGTGAGTTTCCTTGGTCATCGAGTGAGATGTCTTCATGTTTGCTAGTGCACGCGTGGCCCCATGCTTGTTAATTTAGTAAGTATGCCTATGTTTACAAGTTTGTTCGGCTGAATAAAACTACTATTCTTACTTCGTATAGCTAGCTGTCCACTAATTTGATGTCGCAATTGATGCTTCGCCTTTCGGGCGAACCTGCGACTTTTTTTTTCCTGCGCGAAGCAGTAACGACTTACAAAACTGAGTTTGAGTGTTCATAATGAAACGCTCAGTGCACGTGAAGGGTAACAGAGATGCAGGGATTAGATCTGTCATAAAGTATAGGGGAACTGAAGATTAGGTGTTCCAGCATGCATGGTCATAATTATTTGCTTTTTATATAGAATTTGTAACGTTGCCGTCGAACGCCAAACGTGCGGACTTTAAACTGTTCCCATGGACAACCTAAAATAGAGGCGGAGATAACGTTTGCCAGAGACAGATTCCGTGAACTGGAGATGAGATTTGCAAATTATGAGGATCGTGGATAATCGTCACTGTTATAATTATTTGCTAAAAAGACACAGAACTAATTATTTGCAAAATAAGGGCACATGCTTTGACTTGCTTGGCCAAGTCAAGGATAATCCTCGCATCGGGGTTTTCAGCGCAGCACTCATACTCAGCGTTCAACTGATACAGCTCTTTGTTGCCACGGATGTCCGTCAACGAAGTGCGGTGGTCGTGCCGTTGCGGTCGTCGCCACTGTTGTGATGCAGCTGCCTTCGTTGTTGACGTCGTCGTTATACCGCAGGCGTCGTTGTCGAGCCGTTAATTGCTTCGCGCATTAAATGGCCTAACGATGCCAGTAGTTTCTAAATCTTTGGATTTTATTTACAACCATAACATTTGTCACTTGTGTCCTGCTTCTTGAAAGTCCGTTGTAGGAAAGACACTCTAAGCTATGAGTCCATCCACTCAAAGCTCGTGAAAAGTGGCATTGTAAAGAAACTGCATTCGCAATGCGCTCCAGAGGTCTTGTCTGCACGGACGGGGCAACTGTGTACACGACCAAGTAGCACAGTTGGAGAGAGCAGACTACTCGAAGGAATTGGTGGTCTCGGTGTGTGAAACCCTTGCAAAAGGAGTAAGGCGAGGTGAGGGACGGGGAGGCATGAATAGATACCGGGACAACGCTAAGCCTGTAGCAGTTCCATATGTGCATGTACCATCTGTTTCATCGCCTGAAGAAGGCAGCCGAGAAGTGAGGCACGCCTGTCGAGTTTTCAGTACCGGATAAACTTGGCAGAATATAGAAAACGCATCCTCTTTGTTTTCATAGAAAACAAAAGGGATGTAGTTATCCAATGAGCATTTTGATATTATTCTGTGAAGAAATAGAGAAAGTCGAATCCTACGCGCCGTACAAGCGTATAGTTATTCCTGCTGCATAGCTTTGGTTTATATGTAAAAGAACAAAAAAAAGGGAAATAAGTCTAAGTATATTTACAGTGTGTATGCGGTGTCAAGACAGTAAGCGTAATAAGCTGGCTAATTAGTTTTTGTTGAGATGCCTGTTTACTAGAGCAAGAAGTTCAGACGCAGGTTAAATACAAAAAGCAAAACCGCTATAGACTTTCAACTACTTAATGTACAAGTGCGTGGAAGGAACGTCATTTTCAGTACATAAAACACGTGAAACAAAATCAACAAAACAGACTAATATTTGCATGGGAACTAGGCAGGGTTTCGCGGAGATACGATATCTGTCTGTCTGTTGGCGATGTTGAGGCAACGCTTACGCACATATCTGCGTCTTAGTGGACACTAAACGCCTCGGATTTCTCTCTTTCTGATTCATGTTCATATCTTCGTAGTACACGAGTAGCTGCTAGCACCGTAGTTCACTCGCATCTTCGGCAATGATCGGCTAGGTGCCCCCCCCCCCGCCTTTTGAGCTTTTACAGATGTGCAATGCTCCCTGAGCCAGTCGTTGAGGATGCGCTCCGTCTGTCCGACATAAGCCTTTTCTCAAGACAGCGGCATCTTATAAATAACACATCTGTTGCGTAAGTCAATAACTTCGTAGCATGCCCCTTTTCGCCGGCCAGGGGCGCTATATAACCTAAAGCTATACTAAATATTTCTATTCCAATTCTGCAATGAGTCCTCCATGATTGGTCAAAAAATGTTCGGGCCACCCCCACTTTGCCTGTCTCTCCGTGACGTCACGAAAACCGCGAAAACGCCCCGTCCGACACAATGCGTGCACACTGATTATACATGATTAGACCAAATGAACGAAAAAAAAAATTATTATTTCTGATTCGACGCCTTTTTCGCCATAATGTTCTGCCATTGATCAAACGTTTTCGGGCTGCGGTCACTTCGCTTGTGTGTCATGCGACCTCACAAAACCGCCAAAAGTCACAGCGTCAAAATGACGTGTACGCGTTAAAAACGCATTAATATGCCTAACAAAACTGAATTTTCTTTTTCTGAATAGCAGGAGCAGTTTTCATTCCCCGTTATTTTGGGGCACATTTTGGCAAGATTATCTGGCACTGAAAACTCGACAGGTGTGCGCCGCACTTCTGGGCTACCTTCTTGAGGCGATTGGACAGACGGTGCACATATGGAACTCTCTGCAAACTCGGCAAAGCTCTCGGCAGACGGTTATCGAAATGCTACCAAAACCGTTCGTCTTCTCCAACGCGTTTTGCAGCATAGCGGCCTTGCGCCTGCTCGGAAAATAGTTAAAGACGCGGAAAGCACCAGCACGCGACCCGCGGATTTCACTGTCTGCGGGATCGGCCAACTTCTCACGAGATCTCCAGGATCTGCAGACTCGATTGCTGTTGCGCCGGCCGCGTTCCTATGGGGGGGGGGGGGGGGGGGGGGTATGCACAAACGCGCGCGTGTGCTTAGATTTAGGTGCGCGTTAAAGAAGCCCAGGTGCCGAAAATTGATCCGGAGCCGCTCCCTCCGGCGTGCCCCATAATTGGATCGTGATATTGGCATGTAAATATTAAACCCTAGAATTTAATTTTAGTCCAGTTTACTGTTGCACGATCTCCAGTAGCAGCCAACCTATCACATGGCACCGTTTGTTGTTCAGATGTGGAATGTACACATTTTGGAGTGGCACATGTCCGTTCTAGAGGATTAGCTAAGAATAGGCACACGCCTATTAATTAACGTATACCGAATGGCAAAATCACAGAAAATAAGCAAGTCAATGAAGCCGCTGAATAAAATACGCTATTCCATTAAGAGGTCGGCGTGCTTCAGAGATGCCTATGAGCCGATATTATGCGTTCACGTTTTATGTAGGAATTTGTTTTTCTTTTGTTACGCAGAAGACAGGTCAGCTTATTACTATACTATACTTCGGCGATCTGCATTCAGGGCTTATCTAGCCCCTTTGCACTGCGAGCACTTATGACCTTCTTATACTTATCCACAAATATACCTGGTGAGAAAGCGACGGCCCACGCCAAACCATGGGGAGGTTGGCAGAGAAAGCTATAATTTAAAGATGTAGATGACACTCAGGTCATGCCCTATTCGTCTGTCACATTTCCGGCACCATGGAAACCAACAGTATTGCATTGAACGGGTAGCACATAGAACTGTCGAAGGATGCATCGAATGGCCTCCACGCTCCACTTCCGGGTTATGTCCACGTCACTCCAGTCAAGTGCACTGATAGGTTAATATAGGCGGACATCGTGACGTCAAATGTGACGACATGAGACTGATTTTTCATTTCGCTGCAATTAGGAGTCGTTAACGGGGCCGTGAGCTACGTTTTACCTAAGTGGAGAAATGCATTTGAAATGAAAATAGCCTAAAATACCTTGCCGTGAAAAGTACTTCAATGCGTTCAGCAGAAGCGGAGTTTGTGACAATCAAACACGGTCGCCATGGTGCTTCCACTCCTTCTTCAATTCCTTGCACTGCGAAGGCAACGGCGCAGTGGGGCGTGCCCACAATGCTCCGCCTTAAATGGAACCGTGGCGCGCAGTTCAAAATTCATTTTGGATGTTCACGTAGACGCCATGGCTTCCGATTTTGGTGGCTACGCGCTAAACGTAAGCCAAACACGGCTGTCCTCACCGAGCCGCAGTGCGCTTAGCCAGTGGACTTGTGGCAGCACCCTGCGGAAGCCGCGGTATCAATGCTACGTAGCAGACTACGGCTACCGATAGCAGCCGCGTATGGGAATCCGCTTTCTTACGTAACATGGCGTCCAGAAACGTACGAGGAGCAGGTTTTGGTTAGAAAGAGAGCGTTTGAGAGAAAGGTGACTTCGCGCTCCGCTTGCGAGCTCCATGCACCGCGTATCATTACAAAACTTGGCTGAGATATTCACAGCAGCGTATGCAACCTGCGGACTATGTTATTTCACCAAGCTCGGGGGGTGAGGGCCCCCTTTAAAAAGAAAAAAAAAAGTGATAGGTCAAGGATGTGGTCCGTGTAATGCTCGGTTAGTGTATTTTCATACGCACAGGTCACCATGAACATGGGTCACGCGCAGAATATGCCTGAGAGTCCATGCGTACGATAAACAACAAAAAAAAAAAAAGAAAAGAAAGGAAACCTTCTTGGTGGCAGGAGGAATGACCTGCTTCCGCTTTACGATTACTTTTTTCACCACCTGATACAATATTATGGGAAATAATTGAAACACCTTAATCAAAAAGTACAGTACTAGTAATTTTCGCGCTGCATTCCCATCTGTCGTTACACTAAACTCCTCTGGTGTTAATGCGCGCTGAAAATAGAAAAAGAAACCTAATGATTACGAGTTGTCTTATCTATTTTGGGACGTAAAATTGCTTTTTAAAGCAGCTTACACCTCGCCTCCAACGACCCGGCAGAGCTTGGACCGATGAAGAGGAGCCCAACATAAAAGGTGGCGTAGAAATAGCGAAGAAAGATCAAAAACGCAAAAAAGTCAGCCATTCAGGCTTTTCACGGAAGCTACGAAACTTTAAAAAGAAAAGCAACCTGTTGTTTGTGGTAATTCTGTCACGTTAGATTGCATGAATACGTGCTGCATGGCCAAATTTCATAAGCTGCTTTAACTATGCACTCCACGTGTTAAGTACATTACGAGAAATCCCAATTTCCGTTATATAATTCAAACTAGATAATGGTTGCACAGGAAGATGGACACTTGAGTTGATCAACGCTATGCAAACAAAGCAAGCACCTCTGCCAAGAGTCCGAACACGAGCTGCCTTGGCGAAGTGTTCTTGCTCCAGGTTGGTGTTCTTGTTTTCTTCAGCCACTGTTGACCGATTCCGTTACTGTTTTCTAAAATTATGCTTACTACTGACATTTATATCTCCAGTAGTAATATATGCCAAAAAATGAAGTCTGCGAATTTGGAGAGAATTACAGTGCCAGGAAATAAGGACAACATGGAGCCGTAGACACCACGATGCTCTAACTTCAACAGGTAATTCTTGAGAGTTATGCGAATTTTCCTAGCATCAGCTGTTGATGTTAGCCCAGCGTGGTGTCCAAACCTTCCTCTTGTCTTTGCCTGCTGGCGTCACATTGTTCGATAACTATAGGCTAACCAACACGTCCAACGCACAGCTGCGCCGGAATTAGTGTCTGCAAATTGTTGTATTTTACTGCGACACCAATTATGAGTTCCAAACATCATTTTCACTGTTCGTACATCCGCTCTATTGCACTGCGGCAAGTGACAATGAGGTTTAAACCGGGTTCTCGCCGTCTGTTTCAGTTATCCTGTCACGCGTGTCGTTGTGCAGTCGTTGTCATGCCGCTGACGTCTTCTTTTTCGCCGAGTTTCGTCCTTATGTAGAAGTTGTAGGAGTGTTTTGTAAGATGTTCTCGCAGCAAAACGTATTCGGAGCCGCAGAAATTTCTGAAGTCTGCTGTTTCCTGTTCTTTTTGTGCATGAATGCAAGTGCAAGTTGCCACAGTGTTCACTGTAAGTCCACTGCGGCAAGCAGTGCACATTAAATTCTTGCAGAAAGTAAGGGAATATTGTCAATATTGAATATTAACAAATTAACTTCCTTAGCGAATTGCAAGTGAATTCTTATTGTTTTTCATAATAGAATAATGCGAATGGAAACGCAATACTTTAGAGCAACTTATCCACAAACTAATCGGCAGTAAAATGAAACTGCTGGCAAATAAAGCAAAAATCAACAAAAAAAAATAAAACATCTGTACTCGCAAAGACACATACCCCAAGTTTGCAGGCCTGTACTAAAAGAGCTGCCTCTGTAGAAACATGTGAGAAGGTACTTTGAACAAGCTAGGCAAGAACGGAAGCTTTCAGGCATGGCATACTGTCCCCTCACCTCCTCCCTTCCGTCAAAAAAGAAAATCTATAAAGCATCATGTGATTGCGACACGAAGATTCCGGAATGTGTTAAAACAATAACGAAAAAAAAACTGCAGTAAGCGGTTTAAAGATTAGATAAGCATCATTCTGAGGCCATACTTGACGTCATTGTGAACTACAGTAACGCAAAGTCAGCCGGGAGCGCGTATTTTCCCGAGCGCGCATGATTTTGTTCATAATAAAAGTAGTAAAGACAAAGAAATTATTTAACTAGCCTGCTAGACATTCCAGTGTCGCACAAGCAGGCACAACAGACATTCGGAGGCAACGGTGAATATACTATAATTGAGCATCCATGTCACCCTGTAAACGGTGACTCAAGCTGCTCCCGTCTGCCTCAACTACCCCAGAGAAGGTGCGCCTCTGTTTACTCAGCTAGCCCCTCGCCCCCTCTGACCAAACTTTTACTCTCCGTATCGAGAGAAGCGCTGCTTGCTCTTCTGATAACAAGCAGCCGCTGTTGTAGTCTATCCTGATATCCCGTATCATGGTCCCCAGGAGCAATTCAAGAAGCCGCTGATGGCTTAGAAGTTATGGCTCATATCCTCTCCATGATATACGTGGTACAGAACTGTACGTACGCTTGCGGTGACATGCTTATAGCTTGTTTTGGCTTGCCTTTTTCTTTCATGCTTTCTTTTTTACACAGTGCTGTAGCCAGGAATCGTTTTTATAGCGGGTTATCAGTGGCATATCCTCTTATTGTGTCAATGTAGTAAACAACACCTGACTCAGACACTCCGTGCTTGACCCGCCAAGAAAAAAACTGTCGAAGAAAACGCTTCGCGTTGCCATATTGTCTTCTGTTCTGAGTGCGCTCTAGCGAGCAGGAAAAAAAGTGGCAGCGTATTCGCCTGTTCACAGTGGTCCAGAGAGCGCGCGTGTCAACATTCCAAGGTAAACAGTGGAATCTTGTGCTGCGAATTCTCCCTATTTTGGCGACCACATGTTGTTATTGCTGCTGGAGATATTTACTAATACGATGCCAGTTGGTAGGTGGTCGCCTTGTTGACTACCGAATCTCCAGTGGCCCCAGGCGCTTGCTATAGAGAGAGCATTGAGCAAGTGTCGTTGTTCCTTACTCGAAAGACGGTGATGCGGTCGTCGACTCTGTGAGTTCGCGACCTGGAGTCAGCCCCCTCCGAGAATCCCGAGGAGGTGGAGGTGTCGTCCTCTTCGGGGTCATTCTTTACGGTGCTCGCCTGGCTGTCTGACCGCTTCTTGGTGGCGCTACTGTGTCGACTGCTTCGGCCACTGCTTGCCACTTGACGCAGCAGCCGCTGCTCTTCCATTTCCTGTAGAGAAAAAAATGAAAATCTGCAGACGTCCTCAATTCCTCTAGCTTTGAACTCATTAACTGCCACAACAGCATGCTGCCACAACGGATACCGCCATCTTCTGAACAACAACTGCGTCTTTGCGACGCAGACAATATTGCCGCTATGGTATATTACCTGCAGTAGACTTAGAAATGTACGCACAGACCCCACAGTTATCAGAGTGAAATTCGCCAAACACGGAAGTCACTATAGATAAAGCGTCCGGCTCCAAAGTGCCCCTTATATTGCATGGGTGTGAGTTCGATTCAGTGGTGGTGGCGGGGCTCTCCACCGAATGCTGAGTGTGAAGGAGAGGCTGAAGAGGTGGTATGACGAAGACGAAACAACAACTGCCTAACGAAAAGTATCGGCAAATAAACACAAGGAACCAGGTTTCGCGCCCTTAACTATTATAGTAATCGAACGAAACGTACACAGGGCTTATCATTACAAATATCGCCACTGATTTCGTTTCCCTCATTATCCTCTGCCTGTTTTATGCCTACTGCAGGATAAAGGCTTGTCCTAGCGACGCCCAATTGCGTCTGTCTTGGGTCAGCCGTGTCCATTTCCTAATCTCATCAGATAAACTGATCCCGTGCCATCTAACTGCGCTCCCTTTCCCTTGGAATTCATTATGCTACTTTAATCGAGAGCACCGCTTATCTGTTCTAGTGATTACATTACCTAAGTTGCGTCGTCAAGGGGTTGACGCATGCGTGAATACATCAAGGCATCTACAGAGGTTGCACGGGGGCTACTACGATTTTTCTTTAGGAAATCGGAAGAATACCGATTAAGAAGGATCCCAGACAAAGAGCCAGAACCTTCGTAATGCTACGCACGGCTTGCTTAGAAGAAGCATTTAAAATGTTAGATTGTGAAGGATTACATGTGAGGAGTAAGCTGGATTCACACGATCCCTGATTCAGTCCGCAGACTAGCGCGGCGTGGCTGAGCTACAATTAATTGCGCCGTAGTAGCTTGTCTGTGGCTGCAGGATGTAACTGAATGGAACAACAACGTTCAAAATGTGAAAACTAATATCTCGAAATGAACGCTTCTATGGATAGCTAAGATAGCTAAGATAGGTATGACTTCATTATTACCGAGCTTTATTTCTGCAATAACTGCGTGGGCAATAAATATAAAATAAATTATTGGTGAAAGTTTCTTCCTTACCTAGCTCAACTTTTCAACTTAAGTATGCAATTTCCGCTCGAAGGGGCGCAGCTGCGCTTTGTGTGGGAAATGACTAAAAATTAATAAAAAAATAAAAGGAATTGTATGCAAACTAACGCCGTATGTATATATGAGCGAATGATAGCGCCACTGGTTCTCGATTGACTAATCACAAACGTCTTCTCTAAGACACTTTCTCAGCTTCTTCAATAAAGTTTAGGCGGCTGATTATCGGATTATTTGTAGCGAGCCGCATAGAAGCTTCGTCTTCATTACAGATGCCGCTTGAACCATCCAGCACCACTGGTATCGGTGCTCCACAGTGTCATATAACCTCGCACGGTATTCGGAAAAGCGCTTTGCGCTAGAACTGCTCGAAGGAGTTGGTTCCACCCAATCGTGATGTCGGACCGATGACACCGAGAACAACTCTCGGCAGCCCGAGTGAAAATTGCCGCTCGTATCGACAAACGTACACTGTCGAGCTATGCCCCTCTGAACGCCGCACGCGGGGCTAAATTTAGCTCCAATTGTATAATGCGTAGCACTACAACGGTACCATCTGCGCATGCGACATATGCATGATTGGGTAATGGCTTCTCCCCTCTACACATTCATGCAAAAGAAGGTGCGTAGATGGTATATGGTTGCAAAGATATAAACAATAATTGTGTTACACGTTTTTGTTACACGCGGTTTTAGCAAGCGACCCCCTCTTCTAACCGAAATAACAGTTTGTGTATCAAAGGAAAAAAGGCAAGTGGCAGGATGAGCGCTAACTTCCAACTCCTTGTATTCCGTGACCCTATTGTACGTTATATGGGCCGTTGATAGCACACGTGACAAGAACAATCGAAACAACCATACAAGAAACACATGACTGCAGTTCACTGAATACGTGCCGACCGTCTTAGAAAGTCAAGTTCCTTGCCTGATAAAGATAATGAGCATACACTGACGAACACCTTGACGCATTCGGTAATCGCATCAGCCTCAATAGTCTTAAAATTACATTATGAGGTTTAACGTGCCAAAACCACTTTCTCATTATGACGCACGCTGTAGTGGAGGACTCCGGAAGTTTAGACCATCTGGCGTTCTTTAACGTGCACCTAAATCTAAGTGCACGGGTGTTTTCGCATTTCGCCCCCACCGAAATGCGGCCGCCGCGGCCGGGATTCGATACCGCGATCTCGGGTTCAGTAGCCCAACACCATAGCCACTGAGCAACCACGGCGGGTCCTCAATAATCTCGCGCGTCAGTCAATTGTGACTGCGTCCTATGATGTCGAATTTTTTAAAAACTGGTTTGCGTCTACAAGTATTGCAATGCATGGCAGGGAACCCACTTAATGAAATGTTCTGGTTAACAGTGTAATTATGCTCGCGCAAGCGATCATTAATGCACCTTACGGTCTGTCCAATGTAGACGCCATGGCACGACAAGAGAAACTTGTGTAGCACAGCTCGAGTGCAATCAACATGCCTGTTCATATGTCCTTTTTCATACACTGGTTGCATTTCCTTCTTAGGGTAAGTTTACAAATTCTCTACAGCTAATCAGGAGCAGAAAAAACGACTCGGATGTTCGCTCTCTGTGCATCCTTTTTCAAATGGTGGAAAACGTGAGTATACGACGTCACACTTGTTTTCCTGCGAGTGGCCAGTGCGTCGTTCTACTGCCGTTTGCGCTTCCGCGAACCTTTCAGCAAACATTCTGCCACTGACACCTGCATTGGTATCGGATGGCCTGCTTTGGTCAACAGCTTGCTTTGACCTTCAAAAATGGCGAACATAGCATGATGACATGACTGTATCAGAGCATTTTTAAAGCGAAGTTTGGCTATCCCTCTTTTTATCAGCTTGGAATGCGCTGAATTATGTGTCAGGAGAGGCTTACTAGTCCACGTTTCGTAGCACCAGCAAGTGTGCCCCACTGAACAAGACAGACGAAGGTCGAGAAACCAGATGGCACCTTGTGGATTTCATAGGTGACTTCAAGGGGAGCTAGACACTCCTTAATAGTTGGCAGAATTGGGCTACCTGACCGTCCACTTTATCTGAAAAGCAATCAATAACAAACGAAAAATCATCAACATAGCAGAAAGCTATTTAACACTTTGGTCTGCACAAGTCTATCAGAGAGGTTTACGCCGACTCTGGATAAAAAGAAATCGCTGAGTATGGGAGCAATGCAAGGGCGTAAGCGTATTCCTATTTTCTGTAGATAAATGCCGTCATCCCAGTTGATGAAAGTTGATACGAGTTAAAAGCTTAAAAGCTCTAGAAAATGGCCACTCAACGCCATTCGGGAACCCTATTATACAATAATCGTAAACAGACTGTTCCACAATTAAAGATAAGTCTCTATGGAAATTGAATAATAAAGACCTTTTATGTCTATGGAAAAGGCTTGGTGACTTCTTTCGGGGTTAGTTTTCAAGAAGCCGATTATCTCCTCAGAGTGCCTTATTGGGAAGGCGCCATTAACTGGCAGACACCTCAGCTTGTCTTGTAGAAAAAGGGCTGCTGGATTTTGCCAGGAGTGATTCGCTGATGCGATCACCCTTAGGGGAACGTCAATCTTAAGCGTTTTCATATTAAACAGAACCGTCAGATCAGAACCATCAGAACCTCTTACCGTTCTTTATGTTTTCCCTTACTTTCTCAAGACTGTATTTATTGCAAAGCTTAATAGCTGAGATTTTTACCTTGCTAAGTGACACTCCGTCGTGGCGCTAGAATACTGTGGCAACTGCCTCACTGGCTTTGGCACCAAACACACCTCTTGAAAACATACAGAAGCCGCCTTCCTTATCAGCCGGCACAACACAAAGACAGTTAACACTCAAGCAGTCAGCAACGAGTTTGACCGAGATCTTGGGGCATGCTCCCTTAGAGCGGGCTACCACGTCGACACCCTAAACAAATGCGTGGAGCTGCGTCTCCCGATGCGTATTTGGACACTAGCATCACGAGAGCAAGTAGATCCTCCGGTCTCATCTTTGTTTCCACATTAAACTTCGACCAGACCTTGCGTACGTTCTCTCGTCCACTCGCCCAGAGGACGGAATGTGAGTGGCAAGCTCAGCTAAGACAGCGCAGAAGCCGTCTACCCAAAAAAGGACCTTTGCATTATACCCTGTGCATACCACAGAACAGGTGAATCTTCCAGCCAACATCCACGACGCACTGTCATTAGGGGCAAAGTTTACCGTGGAAACGAAGAGGAGACCGGAGAATCTACTTGCTCTCGTGAGGCAGATGTCCAGGTTTGCATCGTAAGGCACTGCTCCACGCATTGTTTCTGACACGCCAGGGTGTCGACGTGGTAGCCTGCTCTAAGCGAGCACGCCCCAAGAACTCGGTTAAACACGTTGCTGAGTACTTGAGTGCTAACACTCTTTGTGTTGTGCCGGCTGATAAGGATGGCGGCTTCTGTGTGCTTTCAACAAGTGTGTTTGGTGCCAAAGACAGTGAGGCAGTTGGCACAGTATTCAAGCTCCACGTTGGAGTGTCACTGAGCAAGGTAAAAACCTCAGCTATTAGGCTTTGCAAGAAATTCAATTTTGAGGAACTAAGGGAAAACAAAGGACAATAAGATGATGGTTTTGTTTATATGAAAACGCTTAACATTGACGTTCCCCTAAGGGTGATCGTATCAGAAAATGACTCCTGGCAGAATCCAGTAGCCCTTTTTCTAGAAGACAAGCTGAGGTGTCTCCCAGTTAATGATACCTTCTTAATAAGGAACTCTGAGTAGGTAATCGACTTCTTGAAAACTAGCCAAGTCACCTAGCCCTTTCCATGGACATAAAATATATTTATTACCCCATCACCCATAAATACCTATTACTAGTTGCGGGAACCGTCTGTTGACAACTACGGTACCACAGGGTTCCAGAAGGACGTTTTGATGTCCAGTGGCCATTTTCTAGAGCTTTTAAGCTTTTATCTCGTATCAACTTTCATCAGCTGGGACGACGCCAGTCTCTATGAATGGCATTAAACATTCACCTACTAACTAAACAGGCATTCACTTACCAACTAAACAATCATGCACACACAGGCAAACGAAACTTGTTCGATGACCGCGAGCACTCGCTGTCACCAGGCTGGCGTGACGAGGAGTGCCGGCAGCGTGGAGCGCCCATGCTAGCCCCAAAGCGAATGCTTCGTGCTGCCGATTGCTTTACCGTTTGAACTGTGCCGCGTCTCCATAACTAAGATTACATGATCGCCAACACTAGGCTGGTGGGAAGACAGTGCTCAAGAAACTGCCAGGCTTGTCGGCTCGCCCTTAGCGCCCTCTGCAGATGCCCTGCAGCATACGGCGCGCGGACAACGTATGCGCTCAGACGCGCGAACAGCTACGGCAGGGCTAGAGGAGGAGACGCACGCCCTCCTCTCCTAGCGATTGCGCAATCTCTTCAACATTGGGCGTGCTAGAAGACGGTGTGCAGTAAGCCACCATCCTTTTCGGCTCACTCTCGCATGCCTGCTCTCGTACCCGAAACACGCGGCTAGCAAGCTGCTGAATCTCATCGCACTTGGACTTTACTGGGGACATCATGGCGAAGCCGTTGGCGAAAATTCGTCTACTCTCTTTCTGTCTTACCCTTAGAAGACACAAACATACGTTGGGCAGCACCACGCCAGCCCTGTAAATTGCGCACAGCAGAGACGATGTCCAAACTTGCGCTTCAAGTGTGAATTTTTTTATATAGTATATGGTAAATTAGCTTACTTATTTAATAATATCTAGAAATAAACTTCTCCGTCGAGAGAGCAAGGTATCACAAGACATAGCATGGCAGGAAAAGGAAATCACACGAAGCCGAAGGAAAGCTTCAGAGAGCCCCCGCGTGACCTTTCCTGCGGAGCAGGGAAGGCGCACCTGTTCGTCCAGGTCGGCGTTGAAACGCCACGCGCGTGCCGTCTTGTCGTGTGACGTGCTGAGCACCAGGTCGCCCGTGCACAGCACCCGGTTGACGCGGGCGCCGTGGCCAACGAAGACGTGCACGCACTTGGCGTCCACGATGGACCACTTCCGCAGCGTGCCGTCGGCGGAACCGGTGAGCACAAAGTTGCCGTGCACCGTGCAGTGCGTGACGTAGCCCTCGTGGCCGCTCAGCGTGCCGAGCAGTTCGACGGGCGTCGACTGGCTGCTCCACATGAGCACGCGGCCGTCCTCGCTGCCGGACACCAGCAACGAGTGGTCCTCGCTCAGCGACAGGCAATTGATTCCGCCCCGGTGCTGCTCCAGCCGCTCGCTCAGGTACGGCCAGTGCACGCCTGCCGAGTCCACGCTGTCAGCCGTCCTGGAGGCCCCGCGCTTGCGGACGCTGCAAGCGCTGCCCATGAGCCGAAGCCGCCAGGGCCACCGAGCTTGTTGCTGCCGATGGCGCCCTGGAAGGCACGCGTATACATGAAGCAACCTTTGGCATCTGCGGTGCCGATTTACCCTGCGATGTCCAAAAATTGTTTCATGTTAAGGAAAGTTTGAGCCACTTGTCCACCTTTCTTTCTGGGCGGGGAGAGTAAATGTTCGCTTATACAAAAAGTAAGTGAAATGTTCTTTGGGTTAAAAATCTTTTTGTAGTGTCACAATTCATTAACTATTGCTTTTCCCTAAACTAAGGCTCACTCCAGCGTATCAAAAACGATAGTATATACTAAGCGTCGAATTTACCGCGCTTAAATCTGAATTTTTAGGTATCCAACTCAACGTATAGCGTATACGTTATGGTAGGTAGGTTGGACATTACAGAGTTAATGCTACGGTATTGTGAAACTGATGCTATTGTGATCAACAGTGGCTGAACAAGAGAATCGTCAGTCTGGAACCTTGAGGCTTATAATTACGATGTTGTTAGGCAGCTGTTGATCATTTCATGTCTTTATCTTTTTGTGTGTCTTTTGTTTCTTTAGATGCTGATGTAAGAATTAAAACATAGATGTATCGTGGAAAAATATTAAGTGCTAACTGCACAAGAGAGTAGGCACTTGATTGATTGATTGATTGATTGATTATCAATTGAGCATTCCTTATTTTCTTGGATGTTCAAGGGAAAGCGAGTGCTAAACTTGTTTCTTATGCCTGACAATGTTAGAGACAATGGTTACCGCATAATGTTAATTATAATGCTGTTTTGCTGAAAGAAATAGTCATAAATGAAGAAAAGAAATCCCCCCCCCCCAAAAAAAAGAAAAGAGGCTTCTGTTTGATAGCAAACTACCATGACACCTCTACGTAGTGACAACGTATTGAGAGAAACTGAGTGAATATGACCCTAAGACAGGACGAGAAGGAGAAGGAAGAAGCAGGGAGGGGGGCGGGGCAGCCAGTAGCCCCGCGCGGTGGTGAAGCGGTCGGATGTCTGCGATTAGCTGTTCGGTAGGTCCGTGATGGAACCGTGGCAGAGTATATGGGAGGGCTGCCTTCAAATTACAAAAGATGGACCAATCATGACTAGGATGACTCCTGAGCAATGATCTGCCGAGCAGCATGTATAGACACGACTTCTGCAGCCATCGATGACGTAATATTAGTTGTTTTGAATTTGATAATGATATACACCAGCTGAGCTTTTAGAGGAACCAGAACCGTCCCGGTAAACGTGAAGGCGTTCACTATGCTTTTCATGCAGGAATTGCTTTGCCTTGCCTTTAATTGCTTTGCACGAAAGCTGACATCTGCGCTTTTTCCTTCTTTTTTATGCCGGAAACGACGAGAAGGGCTTATAGAGTGAGTGCAGACACCCCAGTGGTAAATAACCTAATTATGCTGGACATAAAAAGAACTCGACGAACATACAGGTTTAGGAACTAAGAGCGAGTTTGATCATCTCTTGCTTTGTCAAGATAATGCATGAAATATAGGCTTAAATTTATTTCGGCTATAAGGAAAAGTAAAAACACGGAACGACCACCACGTCTCGCGCGATGTATTGAGTATAATCCGAATCGCTACTGGCACACTCAATGGATCTTAGCAATAGTTGCTAGCCTTGGCAGCCTATTGTTTTTTCAAAACCATCTGCCGTTAAATAGCGCAATGCAATGTCATTCGTTGCTTCAACCAGGTACAAAGCAGCTTGTCAGCGTAGCAATTAAAATAATCTTGAACCTCAGAGGTCACTGACGAGTGCTTCCAAAATTAAATAACATTCACGCAATAATTTTTTTCTTTCAGAGGAATGTTAGTACGTGCACAATTAATCTACTAATATCCGCACCAGTACTCCTTTTTTCCAATGGCAAAGAATCGGTGATTGTCAAAGTACACTTATAAACGAAGATCTTTGTGAGCTTGGCTCTCGGTTTGTAAGAAATGTTTGTCAGTGGCCAGCTCATTCGTGAAACACAGTTCTATATCACGATTAGCCGGAGCTTCCGAATTACTCAATCGCATTGTGCACACGCTACTTTTTGAAGATTGCTGAGGATTTTTCTATAGGACCTACCCCTCTCTTTTTTTTCCGTATACATATCGAAGAACGATACGTGCTTACTAATATTAGCACAAAGATTTCGAAAGACTGCTGCAGTCATTCACGTAGATATACTTAGCGTGTTCTCGACCTGTTTGCCTCCAACTAGATTTCGGTACGAGGTCTTGTGCAGCATAAAATATTTAAGAGAAGCACAAATGAGACCCTGCAAGGCGCTAACGACGCGAAGATCAAAGTGAGGAACATCAAAGGAATGCGCGAAGAGTAGTAGCAGTAAAAAACTCGAGAATCAGGAACTTGCTTAGAGTAAAGAACACGGGGCACATCCCGTGTTGATGTCATACTTACGCTCGTCTGCGCTCTTATCGGGCATTTCAAAGCACAGCGCTGAGTTCAAGACTTTCGTAACGTTATGGCGCCAATTAAACGCATGTTTTTGGTGCCGGAAAGGCAAAGCGTATGGTCAAGTAAAATTTGGTATAAAAGACCGGAACACTTAACTATCTAAACCCGTAAGTAGTTTGAAATCTAATGGAAATATAACGTACGTCTTACGTTTTTCCATTAGAAGCTTTGAGCAAGGACAAGCCAACACGCTGAATGCTACCGCCAGCATGACGTATGGTAATCAAAAAGTGCAATTCGTTTACAAGCTAATTAGCGTATCTTTCAGTGTGGGCCCGCATTCACAAAAACACTACGTGTACGCCAGGATAGTTAGTAAGACTAGATGCCAGCCTGTCATTATGATGGTCATATTACTAGCGAAGGTGATCGGCCCGTGGGAAATAACACTTTCGAAAAAAAAAAAAAATTCGGCCCATGGTCCCCTGTGCCCTAGAAGTTGTGGGGGGAATATTACAAACTATAAGAGATTTTATTTATCTATCTATTTATTTATTTATTTGTGAAAAACCTAAGCAACAATAATTTGGCTGAGATGCTCTAAGGTTGTGCTTGAATTCTAGGGAAACATTAGGCCCGGTCACGCCAGGCCCCAGACGACGCTGATTTTGGTCTGCCGAATTCCTTCAACAGCGGACTACGTAGTGTCGACGCCCCTGTCACACTGCGTAGACAGCAACAGTCTGGAGACGGTCCGCCGACTGCGACGTCGACAGCACGTCGGCATGACTCCTCTGCAGATAGTGGGACAGTTGTCACACTGCAAGGACACGACGGCCCCGAGCGGACGCCGATGCCGTGGAATTTTCGCGGCGTATTTTTTACACGTGCTGCTCGATTTTTTCTTTATTAAATCGATGTCACTCTCTCAAAAATACATTTCGCGTATTCACGGAAAGGAACGTTAGGGCGCAACATTCCACGACGTAATACCAGTCTACCCGAGCGGCGTATTTGCTTACACCGACATGCACCTACGGCCACCATGTCAATCGTTCGCTTCAAATACAGCTTAAAGCACGCTGCACGCTGCGCTGACATGAAATAATCACAAAATGTTGCGAAACATGCACTTTTATGCATATGAGCAGCGTGGCATTCCACTGAGACGAACCGATATGCATGTGTGGCCGGGCCCCTTCGAAAATGGCGACTAGCTGGGAGACCGTATATGTACATACCATGCATACGCAGGTCTGTTACTGCTCAGTTTCACAACTGGTTCCCTTCGCTTTCCGTGGTCTTCAGCACGCGTATACTGTTTGCGCGTTCGATAACGTATTGTTAAAGGGGAACACTGCACGCATAGCTTTCTCACGATAACGTCCGTGCCTGCATGTAGTACTGCGCATTTATTTATGAAGTTTGAGGCTTTAAAATTCAGTGTTGCCTGTGAACTTCAATTGTTAATTGTTGTCGTTGAGGTCTGAAATTGGCAGAAATAGCCTAAACTTAAGAGGTTTAGCGCATTTACAGCCGAACATTTCGTTGCGTCCCATCAGAAATTCTGAACACTGGCACATTCCCCGAATACGAACGAATTACGGTCTCCAAATGTTAAAATTCACCATTCCACACGTACTGAATACGTTCAGGCTTACAGAAAATCACTTGCATGTCCTTTCATGAAGGCAGCTATTCAACACGTTCAAATAATCCGCTACAAGCCTAGAAACATTCTGTCGAAATCAAGCACTCCTTTCCGTTTACAGTATGTCTTACTGTTATGTTACCTTTCAATAAGTTTCTTTCGTTGGTTTTGGTTTTTTTGTGCGTGAATGATTGATGTACCTTTAGGTACCCAAGGGCACATATAATTATGTCTGCTTGACAATTATCGTACAAGTTTTGTTTATTTATTTTGCTTCTTTTTCCATCATACGTTGAGACTGTATGAAGGTTGCAGTGCTGTCGTTCTGCTGCCTTGTACGGTTGGGAGGTGGGGATAGTCAAGCTGCATCAGCGCAGCTTTTTTCCCACTTTCCACTCCACAACTGTTCTGTGTAAAACACACTGTACAGTTGGTGGGGAAATAAACTTCAACTTCAACAACTGAGTGAGGCGTTTGTTTCCGCTGCAAAACGCAGGGGCTGCCCTTTGTTGGCTATTTGTCGTAAAAGGCGAATAAATGTGTCAGCACAATAATGCATGCAGAGCCGCCACTTTTCATGCAAGCGACGGCGATTGCGACCGGCAACCTTCGATCGAGAACGATATCGTCACATGTTGGCAGTGCGCCGTGTCGCTGCTTCTCGCTCGTGTGCACACCGCAATAAGTGAAGAGTGGTTAATTTCAAATTGCTATGACATTAACTGAACTATAAAACACCGATTTCTTCGTTCTAATTGTTTATCCTTTAGTTCAGGTCTACTGGTAGTGGGCGCACAAACTCGTTGGCTGTTCTAAAGCTAACGTCCATGCACTGAACGGGATCGACACCGGCTCAAACTCGATGAGGATGGGTGGAAAGGGCTGACAATGGTGAATTTTAACTTCGAAAGCACGTTTCGACTGACTTTTGGAACCTATATATACATATATATATATATATATATATATATATATATATATATATATATATATATATATATATATATATATATATATATATATATATATTTGATGCAGGAGTCTCTAGGCACTCTGCAAGACGGGATGTGTACGGTATGAAGTGCATGCCGCACAACTTGGTGGCCTACTTTCACTAATACAGCAGTGAAGACATTCATGCGACGCTTGAAAAAAGAGCGAGAAATAGGAGAAAATGGGGCGACGTAAAAGGTAATATACCAGCTTTGCTACCCTACGGTGGAGGAAAGGGAAAAGCGAGACTTAACGAGAAAGTTGCAAGAGGCGCACAACAACAATGCGGACAGCCACGGGCCCCCACGACCGGGCTAAAGGTGGAGACGCGCGCTCTTCTCCCTTGGCGTAGGCTCGATCACCTGACCCCCAGGACTGGAGGCACGGAAAGACGGCGCGAATGAAGCCGCCATCCTTCTCGGCTCAGCCTTGCATACTTGCCCTCGCACTCGCATGGCGCGGAACGTCACGACGACGGCGAAAATTCACCAGGAGTGTCCATATCACTCTAAAAAAAAAATGGTTGTGAGTAGACCACATGTTCCGCTTATATTTTTTCGTCTGTCTTATCTATGTGTTCCGTCGTGCTGCCCAGCTGTAGCTAAGAGTCCGCCTCTAACTTGCCAGCTTTTCAACGTTCTGAAGGCTGTTTGTAAGCCGAGGCTCAACATGTTTAGCTCGGCTTTGCTGCGTTTTCGTGTGTTTGAGATGACCAGGGACCGCATTCGCAAAAGCTCTTACGCTAGAATTACCCGTAACAGGGCATTCTTGTGAATTCTGGTATTCTTAGCGAAGAGCATTTACGGACGAAAAGCTTGGTGAATTCAACCCCAGATGCTAGCTTTGCAATGCTTGAGTACTTGTACCACAGTATAATAGCATAGCGCAGCAGCGCGGCACCACTCAAGCCAACGCAGAACAGTGCATAAAAGCTACTCAGAAAACCCAAGTTTTTTCTAAGCAGACCGCCAGCATATGTGTATGTTTAAAAAAAAAAAAACTAAGGAAGAAAACGCTAGCTGAATTGTTCCTTTCAACAGACCATACTAGCTGGCAGCTGGCACAAGTGATCAAAAGTGGGAAATGCTCGTGGTGGACGAAGACCTTGAAACACCCCAGAATAGGCTTAATTATGCCATTGATGGCTTTGATCATCAAGTGGAAACACAATTTACTTCACGTACTAGTGTGTTTCGGCATGCTGGCACGTTTTCTATGGCTTCGAGAGGACGCTTAACGAGGGATAAATTGCGTTAAGGAAAATACCTGCGTGCGTGGAGTAATGCCGAATGAAAAGAGAGCATACGGCCCTGTCACAAACACACGGTGCAGGCTCCGGTCAAGTAACTATATCCTATGAACCCTGCATTAACGGGCGCAATAATTCTTTACACTTACAGCCCGTTGCAGCAACTTTGTCAGGGCAAGGACCGTAATAGGGAAAAGGGGCCGTCCGGTGCTCTTACGGTGGTCTCCATCTAGGAAATCCTTTCTGTACACTTTTATAAATATTTCTGGACTAATAGTTTCTTCTAGGGAATTAATATGGCAGCTTAACTTATGCGGGATTGCTGTAAGAGGACTGAAGTGAAAACTTGATTTACAAACGTTCATGAAAAATTTTGTGCGCCATCCAGAGCAGCTGGAAATTCTGTAACAGGCTTTGATGTAGACAGTTTTTATTAACACGTTTTTGTACATTTAAAAGCCAGATTCCTTTTTTTATTGTTATTCCTTTGCCCCACTGCCAGCCATAAGCTCATTATGTGAATGGAGGGGCTTAAAGAGGAATTCACATCAACACGGGGTAGCTCCATAAGCGTGGATAGGAACAATATATAACGTTAATAAGACATCAGACGAAAAGAGCAGTATTCCAAACCTGCATTTTAAAGCTGAGAGGGAGCGCTGAACAGCAAAAGGGCTCTGTTAGAGCTGCGGCAAGCGTTTTTAACACGTCTGGTATTTTTGATATAAAGTATTTTTCACCGCGATGTAGTACTGTAAAGAAACAACCCTACTGTTGTCGAGAATGGTAGAAACTTTAAAAATACCGCGTGACTGCCGGCTAATGCGCCGCGCTTTTATTGCTCTAAAATGTAAGTTGAACGAATTAGCAAATGATGCTCCGCGCACTGAGATCGATTGAACAGGCTGTCGGTGAATGCGATGGACTGCGATGGACCGGAGGCAGCATGGATTTTACCTCCGTCATTCATCGCACTGTCAGCCTCGCCCCCTTCATCGCCTTTCTTTGGTTCGAAAAGAACAGAAAAAAAATGCCTGCGCTGCGTCAAATGCTGCCTCCGGTCCCATATCGCATTCGCAAATGGCAGCCGCTTTTTTGTTGAAAAACTTTTCCCTTAAAACGGTACGCCCCTGTGGTCACTTAAAGGGAAGCTGAAACGGTTTACAATTTCCATGAGTTGCTGGGATTGGGAACAACAGACCTAATAATTTAGGGTTCCGAAATTTTTTTCTTCGTTTTGTTAATATAAGGGGCGGAAATCGCTTTCTAAATCACCCCCGCGGACACGCCCCCATCGCTTCCCGGAGCGCCGGGTGAGGTTGTTGCCAGAGGACAGAACCGGCGAGAGTGACGTCATTCGCGGGGACCGAGCTGCCGGACCGGCGTGCTGGCATGTGCTGGCATGCCTCTTTCCGTCCTGCGCTTTACTGAACGACGCTAGGAGAGATCTGCCGCCGCCGCCGCTCGCGTCTGTTTTCTTTTGCGATTTTCGTAAACTGTTCTTTCCTTCTGTGCTGCGTGAGTGCCTACAGCCAAGGGCGCCCAACATGCCAACGTTCTGTGCAGAATTCGGCTGCGCGAACACAGGCGGGCAAGACGATGTGGTGTTTCACAGGTTCCCGAAGGACAAGAAGCTTGCAGCGCAGTGGGTCCGTGCGGTGAGGAGAGGTAAGTTCGTGCCGACGAAATCAGCTGTGCTGTGCTCGGACAATTTCCGCGATAGCCGGATAGCCTTACGACAAATGCGGAAACGCGCTGTTGCTAGCGTTGCTACACTCCGTTTCATACATCAGGTGCACCGCTGTGGAGGCTTGAGATACTTCTTGCAGTGGCTGCGTTCGCACTTGGAAAAAGTTCGGTGTTTCTTGACCCGATTTTTGAGAAAATTTTCCATATATAAGCTCAGTTCTGAATGAAAAAAAAAAGAATTTATCCATAGAAACAATCCGTGTACTTATACGGCTGCTAACACGTTCTTTTAAATCAATTTTCTTTTCGGCATTTTTTAATTGCAGCCCGTCGCGGCAGCTTCACGTGCATGCTCGCGCGAGCAAACGCCGCTGGCACGCTGCGAAGCATAGACGGAAACGCGCGCAGTAATAAATTTTGGTGACCGGGCTTCGTGCGTAGCTTCCACAGCGTTGCACCTGAGGTATGAAATGGAGTATAGTCTTGCCTAGTGACATTCGACGTACGGTTGCAGTTATGGTGTTTACCACACGGCGGTGCTAAAACTGCCTAATATCTTTATGTCAACACTAGCATGGAGCACGCATACCGATTCTTGATCGAGCCACAATCGCAAAGTCGTCGAACCATATAGTATGAATATTGCACGTATAATACCTCTGGCCATCTCTGGATGTGTATGATAAGCAACTTCCATGACTGTACCTCGCAGCACTGCATGTGCGCGCTTTGAAACGCGGCACTTATGTTCGCGATCGTGTATCAACACTAAAAAAACCACGGGACTTTAGACAAGCAGCGGCAAGGTGCTTGACATCGCGGAATGGCACCCGTGTTTACCATCTAAGGGGAAGTTACTGCTTCGGCATTCTTCCAGCAGCAAGTTCCCAGTGTCACTTTAGCGTATTTTTTCTCCCGTCATTGGAACGTGTAGCTACATGAAAAACAACAACAACAACAACATACGTACAAGCTAAGATTTCCAACGCGCGAGAAGGTGCACACATCGCTCTCGCTGTTGGCACACTCAACATCGTCGTTGCCGCCGTTTTCCGTATCGGCTGTTGGTTCGAACATGTACGGCGAAACTACAAGCTGTCCGAGACAGCGAGAACGTTCCATAATGCTTACAACTCAGCTATGAAGCCAGAACAGAACAGCTTGCTACGCTCTGAAACGGCGGCGCCGACCGGCGACTGCAGCGAATGACGTCACAGCGGCCCCGACCAATCACGGGCAACAGCGGCGTTCGCGCGATGTCCTGAGGCGCTGGTGCGCGTTTTCATGAAAAAACAGCCGCTTGCGTTTGTTTCCGCCCTTTTTGAACCAGATATTCGTGTTCAGGGGACTCAAAACTGTAGAATGCCGCAGGGAACTCATTTTTTTTCGAAAAGTGTTTCAGCTTCCCTTTAACGTCCATCGCAGTCACCGACAGCCTGTTCAATCGATCTCTGTGCGCGGAGGAACCTTTGATAATTTTTTTCAGCTTACATTTGAGGACACTAAAAGCGCGGCGCGTTAGCCGGTATAGTCACGCGGTATTCTTTAAACTTCGCGCACTTTAAAGAAAGGCTGGAAAAAAATAACCAGGGCAGTTTATACAGATGAAATAATCCGGTGTCTGTGAACAAGAGCTACAACTTTTGTATTGAAGATCTTTCGGTATAGTTAATGTTTAAAACGTTAATTTAACGTTCTTTGTTAGTTACCTAGCTTGGCAAATTAAAAAAAAAATATGCTCCATATGGATCAGAACAATACTGCGGCAATTCCACACCTATGTTTCCTTTTTTAATACATGGCCCAAGTTAGCTGAAATACTCTGTATATTATGGGGTTTTACGTGCCAAAACCACCGTCATGATTATGAGGCACGCCATAGCGGGGGACACCGGATTAATTTCGACTACCTGGGTTCTTTAACGTGCGCCTAAATTGAAGTAGGCGGGTCTTCTTGCATTTCGGCCCCATCGCGGTATTTATTTTTCATGAGGACGTGCCGCGAAAAATCCCGATCAACTAGAGACTTGCAGCTGCGCTGTAAAAAAAGAAAAGAAGAAGAAGAATAGGAAAGGTCCGAATCGGCCTAATAAAATCGATTGCATTGGTGTAAATCATGCGAAAACGAGATTAAATGTTACTTTGCGAGTATAAATATTCAGGCGACATATTATTTCGTCCAGTTTTACCAGCATTTTTGATGTTACTACTCCGCTCCCTCTGCATCATTCGTAGCTCAGATAGTCAACCTCTACAAGCGTCAACTGTCGCGGGCCACAGGATCTGACGTTTTATGGGTCAAAAACTACAGGAACGACACTCCTGGTAACTCACAGACTAAGGGAAGGCTCCTCACGTCGAAGCCTCACGAAGCAAGACTAAATAAAAATTGAAAACGGTGCGGACCGGATATCGCAAGAAGCGCGAGAGAAGAGCAGCAAAGTGCAATGGAAGTGACGAAGATGGTGCCGTCACTTTAATGCTATTACCATTAAAACGGGAACTTCATCCATATCGCGGTGTTGTTGTTTGTCTATCTGTTTGTCAGCCCCTATGAAACCTCTTTCACAATAACTTTGGTCTATGCTCAAATGGGTACAACGCCGGGCTGCTGTGCTGAGGGAACCGGGTTCAAAATCAACCGTCAGACCAAATTGGGTCACTGGGCGTGTCACACTGGGTATGTGTTGCACTTCATTGAAACTCTTTGTCGCCAATTTGTGTTACTGGGTATGTGCTATTGGGCATGTGCCACTCTTAAATGACAGGAAAAAATTATTTAGACTCCTTTTAAATCTAACCCGCCCCTCCCCCCCCAACACACACACACACACACACGCAAGCACTCACGCTACCTTTTTCCCGTCAACGATTCCTACGTTAAGCGTTCCCTACGTAGAGCATCGCGTAGAGGGCTGGGCATATGCCGGTAGAATTGAGTGCTCGTGATTAGAGTTTTCTGCCTCATGTGCGTAGTTACAGCAAGCGCGCATCGCTAAGTACAAATAAGTTGTAACGAGGCGCATAAACGCGTCGGCCGGGAATGCGAAGCCTGGACGGCACGTTTCGTAAATACGCATTTAAGCTTGCGTAATTGCGTGCGCAGTTGTGCAGCGCCGCGCACAATGCGATGGACCTGCGATGCAGCCGTATGCGTGCAGCGGTGCACAGAAAATGAAAAAAGAAGAAGTAAAACTTGAGACCTGAGATACACGGTTCATTTGAATGCCTCTTCGATTGCTCATCTATAATGGCCTTGTCAACGAGCGCTCGCTCGCCGGCGTTCATATATGCTGTTTATTTCAAGGGCCGCCCGCACGCATTGACGGCGCTCTCGCTGTATACGGCGAAATCCGTTGTTAATAAGCAGCATGCCGTGCCCAGAACGATATGAATGAAGTGTGCACAGTCGAACCTATGTATATATAGAATTTTATGTCATATCGCATAGGGGCGTAAGGTTGGTGTCCTATTACAGGTGAATGTCAGATCGCAGGACAGGATCCTGCATTCAGCAACATCGACCAGTATTCAAAAAAGCGCTTCGTACGCCTTTTCATCCATTTTCGTTTCGATTAATTTATCATACTGTAATTCAATTATTCAGTACAAGTAATTTCCCTATGTTGTCCTTGGTGTCGTTCTTTGTTGGCTTCTTATGATATGATAAATAAAAATCAGGCCCTTCAGTTCCCTGCGTTCTCGTTGGTACGCTAACGTGATTCATAAAAGCAGGCGTCGCTCAGTGGGGAAAACGAACATGTATGGTTAGTGAGCCCTTTCGGCCAATTACAAAATGTTCTCGCGAAAGAAATCCATTGTGAATTCAGTCCATCGAACGGGCCGTGAAAAGTGGGCGCATGGCGTGCCTCAACTACGAACCTCACGGAGCGTGGCCAAGCAGATGAAACACTCATTACTGCGGTGGCTTGGCAGCCAAAATTAGGGCGAAAAGCGTTTACCACCTTGCAGCGGAAAAGAAAGAAAAAGAAGGGGGAGGGTGGAGATGGGGGAGGGCAGAACTATTGCCCCGGTTGGTCGTGGACATCGGCGCTTAGAGTTAGTTATGGTCAGCGTGCAGTTGGGCACACGAAATGTATTTACAGATCACATTTTCCAAGTCGTGTTTGTTTGGTATAGAACAGAATATCATTGACTGTTACCGGTTTCTGTCATCATTGCGTTGTCCTTTATGTCGACGTGCATAGTTTCCTCAATTTAATATATACGAGCTTGTTGGAAAATTGAAATAAAAAGAGCATTAATTGTGCTCAAAGATGAGTTGCTCGCGGTAGGGGCCTCATTATTTTTTTATGAAACAGTAGTGCATGTCATAGTGGGCAGTTCCCTATAAGGACGCCTTCCTAACAACCAGTTGCAGATATAGCGTGACTGAGGTGGACTCGGGACCAAGGAATGAATGGCGACTGCCAACGTTCAAACTGGGAAGGTCAACATCTGAGTCGCTCTTCTAATTTACGTAATTTTTGTTTGCTTTCACGTTGAGCGATTTTCCGTATTTGTGATCTAGCAGCTCAAACGAAAAAAAACCATAAAAAACATCGAGACAACTCTGCTTGTGTCCTATATTTGCGCGTAGTTTATTCTTTCATTTCTATGGACTAACCTTGCAGGACACATGAGTGATGTATCTTGCTGTTCTCCTATTATGTTATTTGGGGCTCTCCTCATATACTTAGATGACGATCTCGTTGCAGTCGTCCTAATGTATAACTTGCGCTATCAGCTGTGGCAGCATGGACGTGCCTTCGTAAAGAGCTGTGACTTTATTCGCGGAGATTCAATAAAGAGACATGCGCGACTTTCCAGAAATCATCCCTTCCCGACGAAAACAGTCGCAGACCTCCTCAGCTCGCCACCATGAGTGCCGCCGTTCCACTTACGCTTGAAAGCGGCAACAAGCTGCTGTCGTGTTAATTTCCATGGTGACAATCGGTCATGCCCAGAGATAGCACGAATGATTCTGGGTGCAAGATCACTATTACGGAATGTTAAAAAAAATAACAATCTGTGGTGGCCGAACATTCGAGCGGCTAGATTGATTGGCGTGGCAAGATATTGGGTGAACAACAGCTAATCGTTATGATTTTTGCAAAGGGGAGCGCAGAAGCGTTGCGGAAGAAGGAGACCTGGAAAGGAAAGACGGACGCTCTACGCTCCCCTTTGCAAAAATAATGTCAAACCAACTAGCCCAACAACTTACTATTCTAAAGCTAAATTCTGAAAAGCGGGGGGGGGGGGGATATATTATGTGCGTATGAAAGAGAAGCGTCTATATTGCTACGGAACAGCCGCCACAGTGTGGCTGCACTGAGGAGGACGAGGACGACGTGTGTGCCGGCTTGACATAGCGTCGCCATATTGGCCCCCGTGAGCTTCCCTGCAAATAAATTGTAAATAGTATTCAGCTTCAGCTTCACGTAACATTAATTTGGTGGAGGTGGACCTTCCCCGTACCCGTCATGGAGCTTCGCAGCGGTCGCAACGGCGACAATGCAACTTCGGCTCCTGCTGGCGGCACTTCATCTACGCAAGCGTCTCCGCCTGCAACCCCGACCTACGCCGCCGTTTCCTCACCTCGGGATGCTGGTGTTTTCAACGGAGTCGGCAGTCCTGATGTTGACGGCTGGCTCCGCTTATACGAACGTGTCAGCACCAGTCACAGGTGGGATCCGACTATTATGCTTGCCAACGTACTTTTCTACCTCGACTAGCTCCATTGGCGTGGTTCCAGACTCACGAAGAGGAGATCTCGAGCTGGGATCTCTTGAAAGACAAGCTACGCGACCTTTTTGGCAATCCGTTTGGTCGACAAGTCAATGCCAAGAAAGCCCTTGCCACACGTGTACAGACGTTGACCGAGTCCTACGTACATTCTCGACGTCTTGGCCCTTTGTGCCGAGGCTGACCCGAACATGACTGAGGACGATAAGGTTAATCACGTCCTCAAAGGCATTGCTGACGACGCCTTCAATTTACTGGTGACGAATGTCACCAGCATCGATACCATCCTAAAGGAGTGCCGCCGTCTCGAGCATGCTAAAAGCCGCCGGGTATCCCTGCACATCACGCGACTTTCCAACACAGCTGCTACGTCATCCTGTGACGACCTCTTCCACCAGCCGTCGCGATGTGACAACTTGACCCGCATCATTCGTCGTGAGATCGAAGCGGCACAACCGGCGGCCCCTTCATTCCCGTTACTTGATCATTCTCCCGTGACAATCTCCTTGGTCCAGGCCGTCGGCCGTCAAGAGTTGTCCAACGTCGGCCTGCAATCCATTTGTTCCGTACGCTCGGAAACTTCGTCTCTACGCACGTCCCCACCGCGCTCTTACTCCTCTTATGGACAGCGCAACCCCTGCGAATGGCGAACCGTGGACGACAAGCCAATCTGTTTTAACTGCCGACGCATTGGACATGTCGCTCGCCACTGCCGCAGCCGCTGGACTTCACCGCGCTATTATCCTGATTACCCCCCTCGCCCCTCTAGCGCATCCTTTTCCTTCGCCCCTTCTATGCCCGCTCCATCATCTGACCCTGCGACACCTTTGACACGACCCCGCTACTCCCGCTCGCCTTCTCCCTCCCGCCGCCAATCTCGCTCGCCCCCGTCACGCCGTGCTCCTCCTCCGACCTACTCGCCGCACCCCCGACCGGAAAACTAGACAGTGCAGCTTCTGGAGGTGAAGCTGCATTGACGACATTGGCACGAAATCCTCGCTTCACCTTACCCACGAACAAGAATCTTTTGAACGTTCTCGTCGACAATGTTCCTGTGTGCGCGTTGATTGACACCGGGGCGCATGTATCCATTATGAGTGCTGCTCTTCGCCGTCGGCTCAAGAAAGTTCTGACGCCTGCCCCGAACCGAGTTGTACAAATCGCCGACGGAGGGACTGTCGCTATTGTTGGCATGTGTTCTGCCCGACTCACCATTGCTGAGAGACACACCGTCGTTCTCTTCACCGTCATCGAGCATTGCCCTCACGAATTCATTCTCGGTCTGGATTTTCTTGCCAATAATTCTGCCCTCATTGACTGTTCGGCCGGCTCACTTCGCCTTGACTTGCGTCTTCTTGCCGACCCTGTGGACCCGCCTCCAAGCCATCTGAGCTGCATGGATTTTATTCGCCTACCGCCTCACTCTGTGACACACGTCGACTTGTTGTCCTCACCAGCTGTACCTGACGGCAATTACGTGGCCGCACCAATTCCGGCCGTTATTCTTACACATGGTGTTACCGTGCCGCACACTGTGCTGAAAATTACTAGCAACCGCACCTGCCTTCCACTTGTCAATTTCGCGCTAACCGCGCAAGTTCTGCCTCAGGGGATCTCCTTGGCTATAATTAGCGCTTTGCATGATGATGAGGTCGATGCATTCACAGTGGAAGATCGTTACAGCTCAGCCCATACCGCGACGTCATCGCACGGTACTGACGTCGACATTAAAAAAATGGTTTCCTCTCACCTTACACCTGCTCAAGCTGAAGCTCTTTGCCGCGTTCTTGAAGGCTATTGCGACATTTTTGACTTTGACAATAGACCCTTAGGTCAAACGTCCGTCGTGACCTATCGCATAAATACTGGTGATGCGAACCCTATTCACCGACGTACATATCGTGTTCCTGTGTCGGAACGAGCTGTTATCCAACAGGAAGTCAAAAAGATGTTTGCAAAGGACATTATCGAGCCTTCCTGTAGTCCCTGGGCATCTCCCGTCGTACTTGTGAAAAAGAAGGATGGAACATGGCGCTTTTGTGTAGATTATCGCCACCTGAACAAAATCACAAGAAAGGACGTGTACCCTTTGCCAAGTATTGATGACGCTCTAGACTGCCTGTACGGTGCCACCTATTTTTCTTCTATCGACTTACGGTCCGGCTACTGGCAGATATCCGTCGATGACATGGTCCGAGAGAAGACTGCATTTGTTACCCCTGACGGCCTTTATCAGTTCAAGGTGATGCCTTTCGGTCTCTGTAACGCGCCCGCCACCTTCGAACGAATAATGGACTCTTTGCTTCAGGGGTTCAAGTGGTCCACCTGTTTGTGCTATCTGGACGACGTCATCGTTTGTTCTCCCACATTCGACACGCATCTAGACCGTCTTTCAGCGATTCTTGACGTGTTCCACCGCGCCGGTCTCCGGTTGAACTCGTCAAAATGTCATTTCGCTCGCCGCCAAATCGCCGTCCTTGGACACCTCGTAGACGCCAGAGGCTTGCGACCCGATCCGGACAAAATTCGCGCCATTACGAATTTTCCTGTTCCGAAGTCTACCAAGGACGTTCGTAGTTTCGTAGGGCTGTGCTCTTATTTCCGACGCTTTGTGAATGATTTTGCGACCATCGCACGTCCCCTTACCGACCTCTTGAAGAAAGACCCCCCTTTTTCTTGGGGTCCTGACCATGCTGCATCTTTTTCGCAGCTGACTACTCTCCTTACCACGCCTTCAATTTTGGCCCACTTTGACCCGTCTGCCTCAACGGAAGTTCGAACTGATGCCAGTGGTCACGGCATAGGGGCAGTGTTAGCACAGCGCCAGCGTGGACATGATCGCGTTATAACCTATGCCAGCCGACTTCTATCACACGCCGAGCGCAATTATTCAATCACAAAGCGCGAGTGCCTCGCCCTTGTGTGGGCTGTTGTGAAATTTTGTCCATACTTGTACGGACGCCCCTTCTGTGTCATCACTGATCACCACGCTCTCTGCTGGCTATCCTCGCTCAAGGACCCCACGGGAAGACTCGCTCGCTGGGCGTTACACCTGCAAGAATATACCTTCTCCGTCGTATATAAGACGGGACGCTTGCACCAGGATGCCGATTGTTTGTCCCGCTACCCCGTCGACGAACCGGCTGATGCGGACGCCATCGCTTGCGTTTTCTCTGTGTCCCAGTTGCTTCAAATCGGCAACGAGCAACGGCGCGATCCTTCATTACGAGCCCTCATCGACCATCTGGAGTCAACTCCTGGCGACGCCTCTCTCCGGATGTTTCTCCTTAAGGAGGGGGCATTATACCGCCGCAATTTTGATCCACACGGCCTTGACCTTCTGCTTGTCATTCCATCGCACCTGCGTTCGACTGTCCTCCAGCAACTTCACGATGCTCCCTTGGCTGGACACTTGGGCGTCTCGCGCACATACGACCGTGTACGCCGTCGATTCTTTTGGCCGGGTCTTGCCCGCTCTGTGCGGCGCTACGTTGCCGCTTGTGAGCACTGTCAGCGCCGGAAGAAGCCCTCCACACCTCCAGCTGGATGTCTCCAGCCGATCGACATCCCACCCGAACCCTTTTCCCGTGTTGGTCTAGACCTTCTTGGACCATTTCCTCTCTCGGGCTCCGGAAATAAATGGGTCGCCCTCGCTACCGATTATGCTACGCGGTACGCAATCACCAGAGCCCTCCCGACAAGTTGTGCTACTGACGTTGCTGACTTTCTGCTCTATGACATCATTTTAGTGCATGGTGCTCCGCGCCAATTACTCATTGACCATGGCCGCAGCTTTCTGTCGGCAGTCGTCGAGGACATCCTCCGCTCCTGCTCGACAAAGCACAAGTTCAGCACGTCCTACCACCCACAGACCAACGGCCTCACGGAGCGCCTCAACCGGACCATCACCGACATGCTTTCGAAGTACGTTGCGACCGAGCACCACAACTGGGATCTTCATTTACCATATGTGACGTTCGCGTATAATTCATCGCGTCACGACACCGCCGGCTATTCACCATTCTATCTCCTATATGGCCGAGAGCCCGTGTTGCCCTTGGACACTTTGCTGCCCTCGGCCACACGTTCCGGCACTGAATACGCCCGCGACGCAATCGCACACGCCGACCACGCGCACCAGCTCACCCGCACCCGTCTTGAGGCCTCACAGGAGCATCAGGGATGCCTCTATGATTGCCACCATCGTGACGTGCACTTTTCTCCGGCTTCTCTGGTGCTTCTCTGGTCACCCGTTCGACGTGTGGGCCTTTCCGAAAAGCTGCTGCCGCGCTACACTGGCCCTTACCGTGTGGTACGACAAGTGACCGATGTCACGTATGAAATCATCCCCGCCGATCTCTCAGCGTCGTCATCAGCTGCAAGTGATATCGTTCACGTGGCAAGACTAAAACCATACCAATACCTTTCACCGCGGATGTGTAGATTAAGCACCGGGACGGTGCGTCTACAGCCGGGGGTGATGCTACGGAACAGCCGCCACAGTGTGGCTGCACTGAGGAGGACGAAGACGACGTGTGTGCCGGCTTGATATAGCGTCGCCATATTGGCCCCCGTGAGCTTCCCTGCAAATAAATTGTAAATAGTATTCGGCTTCAGCTTCACGTAACAATATTGCTGAGTAGCTATGCCAGGACATCGTAAATAGTGATGTTCAGAAGCAGATTAATGGGGCTTGGGACTCGTCTTTGGATTATGTCTACAGTAGCTGCGGTATCTTCCAAAGATCGAGGCAGTGTCATGTGTATAGGCCCGTGCAAAAGCTAGATAACCAGAGCTAGCTAGTGTTAATTCTGTGCCGCGTTGTTTTCTTAAAGGCGGAACCCAGAAGTTGGTTGGTTATTGCCGGATTAAGCAGCCCTATAACACATGGACACCCATTTAGTGTTCTTGCTCTAACCCTGGGGTCACTTGAGTGAGACAGAGCTGTCGTAGATGAATTTTCTAAGCTTTTACTCGACTAAACGTGTTACTTTACTTATTACTCTACTTATTACTCGTTTTTTATTACAATGCGCTTAATCTGAGATATTAGTCGCATTAGCATAAGCATAAAATCAGTACCAGCCAATTCACACAGCACGCTTACCTGCAGAGGCTGCATTCTCCCGGCTTAAGCTGCAACGTGCGATTGTCTCACCTCACCAAAACACAGCCGTCGGGTGGGATGCCATTACATGCGTACAGAAATCGATAAAAACATCGAGCTGACTGGTACTGGAAAGGAATAATGATAAAAGGAAGCCCATGGTAGAGATGTGATATTTTCCTTTCATCAGGAAGCGACCTGCACCGTCTTTTAAAGGTCTTCGAGCAATATGTGTAGAAGGACATGGTTTGATCGTTATACCAGGAGTACGAATCTATTTTCTAATTATTCGCGTATTGAAGTCGACGTACGACTTACTTTAGGTCGACGGAATTCAACAATGCGATTGTCGCCAGGCACACAAAGACACATATAATCTTCTAGAACGGCTTTATCGTGATGCGCGAAGACATTGGCTGAAATCGTCACTAGTGGCCAAATTTTATTGCAAGATCAATTATATGGACACTCCAGGTGCATTTCTGCCGTCGCCGTCGGCGTCCCCGTCGCCTTCGGCGTGATGTGCCGTGTCCGAGGGCGACAACATCGTCGCCGCGCGCAGTATGCTGTACGCGCGAGTGAGAGCGTGCGTGGGTGATCCAACGATGGCGGCTCAATCTCGCGCGCGCAAGGGAGGAAAGCGGGGAGGAAGCGCGCCGTCTTCCGTCGCGCGCAATACACTGGGGACAGGAGAGGGAGGGGTGGGGGGGCGTTCTATTCCGGCGCGTGCTGCGTATGGCGCGGGCCTTATTTCGAAAGTGATCTGTGATGGGGCCATAGTGCGCCGAGTGGTTACAGTTTCGTGTGGGCTGTGTTTTCGCCGCTTAGTTCACGTTGAAGCGGGAGGCTGCAGGAAGATGAATTCACTCACTGCTGCTGCCGCGCTTCTTCACTCCAGTGTGTTTACAGTGAATTTCCGTGGTCATCGAATGAAATGTGTTAACCTTTGCTTGTGCGCGCGGGACGCCATGCTTGTTAACTTAGTTAGTAAAGGAATGTTTACATGCTTGTACGGCTGATAAAACCACTATCCTTGCTTCGTATAGCTTTCTACTAATTTGCTACCGCAAGCGATGCTTCGCCTTTCGGGCGAAACTGGGACTGTCTTTTTTTCAAGTTGCTGTAGTTTTTGAACTGCTATCAACGAAGATATTGCGTCAATCATGGAAATTTAGCGCCTATGTGATATGGTGCAGAAAACAGAACAACATGCACCCGTGAGTTGTGAGAGTTCTGGTAATCTCCGAAGCTTGTATTCTGATGTACTAGTACTCGATGCTTTGTTTGCTGACTATTTAATTTCCCACGTGAATTTAATCACCTCGGAATTATAATAATCATATCAGCGATTATAATAATTATAATCACCTCGGAAGGGCGTCCCGCGCGCGTCATGCCGGCGAACGGCAAGGCAAATTTGCGATAAGAGCACATAGACACAAATCCATCTAGGGATCATAAATTTCCTCTAGATAGCGTCGCGTGTTGCTATCATCGTTGCATACACGTACCTCTACAACGGCTTCCTAGACACAGCGGCCTTTTCTAAAAAGTGAGTGAGCCCGTCCGATGACTTGGCGAGCAGCACGATAGCGAAGCGATTATTTCTGCTTGGGTGGCTATATTGAGAGCATTTCGCATAATCCTTGTGCGCGTAGTTTGCAAGCAGCGAGCCCGGATAGCTTAGCAAAGTGATGAATCTAGTATTCTGTAAATCTAGAGCGTGATTCAAATTCTTTTTGCGAACTGGTTGCCTCAAGAGCAGTTTCATCACTTTGTCTCAAATGTTACGATAGACGAGCTTATTTCACTTTCACCATTTAATGTCTACACTTGTCACGCCAGTGAGCCGCATCAAGACGTGCGTCATGTGTAATTCAGCTGTCTGCTTTTGCACAGCGCACAGAACGTGGTCGAGGAAGCCCGATGAAAACAACTTTTTTTTCCTCCAATATGTTGCTACTTAAAAGAAGAAAAAGAACAGGGCGCTCTTTCTTTACACCGCTATTCATTGCGCGTGCATTGAAAACTGGGAATAGGAGCTCGGCGCCATTAAAATGGATGAACTCGCTGTCTCTGCAACGATCGAGCTCTTAATGGTTTCGTAACCGCCTAGAAAGTTCCTTTCACAGTTTTCCGGCGGCAGATTTTCCGTATGACGGAAGTGGTTCGAATTCCAGCGCTGAACAGCGGGAGTGATGAGATCAAAATTTATTCCTGATCTACTCCCATCCTTCCTTTTCTAGAGCGAACCTGTTTACCCGACAGACCTGTATGAATCAATGATATGCGTGGTCTCGTAAGTGGGGGGGGGGGGGTTATCTGGGCTGGCTAACGTGTATATATATATATATATATATATATATATATATATATATATATATATATATATATACTGTCACGAAAATACAAATGAAGATGCACCCGGCGTCGGCGAGACAGACAGTTGTACAAGATGGCGTACACAAAACTCAAGCCGGCGTCCTCAGCCTCTACTTCTTCTTCTTCTTCTTTTTCAGCGCCCACATCTCGCCGGGCGCGCGTTCCAGTCACTTCTTTCTTAGCGCTGGCGCGTGACACCTAGCGGCATTATTCCGCCGCCAAAAGAAAAGCATCGACCCCGATGCTTACTAAACTTGGATGCTTACTAAAAGAAAGTGGAAGTTGGAAGTCATATAACATCGGGTTGGCGCCGCCTTAACGCGCGAAATACGGTTTGAGGCGAATAACATGCACTATCTCTGAGTGGTGCTGTCGACGCCGAGGCGACGCGGCACCTTCGGGAATGACCTCATAGTTCACTTCGCTAACGCGGCGTATCACTTTGTAGGGTCCAAAGTATCTACTAAGCAGCTTCTCAGATAAGCCCTGGCGACGGATTGGAGTTCACACCCAGACTTGGGCACCTGGCTGGTACTCGACTTGCCGATGTCGAAGGTTGTAGCGTCGTGCGTCTGTACTCTGCTGCTTCGTGATGTGTATGCGCGCGAGTTGACGAGCTTCCTCTGCGTGTTGAGTAAGTTGCTCGGCGTCGTCAGTAAGTGATGTGTCGGTGTCGTGCGGGAGCATAGCGTCTAGCGTGGTCTGGACCTCGCGCCCGTAGACATGACGGAACGGTGTGAATCGTGTTGTTTCCTCAATGGCGGTGTTGTACGCGAATGTAACGTACGGCAGGACTTGATCCCATGTTTTATGCTGGACGTCCACATACATACACAGCATGTCAGCAATGGTTTTGTTTAGCAGTTCCGTCAGTCCGTTGGTCTGCGGATGATAGGCAGTGGGCTTGCGATGCTGCGTGCAGCTCAACTCGAATATGTCCTCTATCAGTTGAGCTGTAAAGGCAGTTCCTCTGTCGGTGATGACGTATGATGGGCCACCATGTCTGAGGACTATCTGATTGATAAAGAACTGGGCAACTTCGTAGGCCGTGGCACGTTGTACAGCTTTCGTCTCGGCGTAGCGTGTTAGATAGTCTGTGGCGACTATAATCCACTTGTTTCCGCTGGCTGACGAGGGAAAGGGTCCCAGAAGACCCCTGCCGATTTGATCAAACGATGCGCTAGGTGGTGCGATGGGTTGGAGTAACCCCCCGGGTTTCAAAGACGGCGATTTCCTGCGTTGACACTCACGGCAGCTTTGCGCGTAACGCTTTACCGTGGTAGAAAGTCTGGGCCAGTAGTACGTCTGGCGTACTCTTGCAAGAGTACGTGAAAATCCCAAGTGTCCAGACGTGGGTTCATCATGGCAGGCTAGGAGAATGTCATCACAGAGGGAGGCAGGTACGACCAATAGATACTCTTTGTCGCTGGCACTCGAGTTTTTCTTGTAGAGGACACCCTTTCGGAGGCAGAAGGTCGAGAGACTGCGAGTGATGGGAGTCCTGTAAGTGCAGTGGGTCAGCGCTGGTCCCATAATCGAGAGGGTCATATTTGGGTGCACGTTGATGCGTCGTTGCCTAATGCTCATAAACTATTCTCAGTAACGCTTACTGCTGGCATGATAACGTCTTCGACTACCGCATAAATGCTTCCAACGCGCAGGCTATTGCTTTACGAAGGAAAATAGAGAAGTGGGCTTGTCCACACAATACGCGTCATTGCGGCGAAGGAACCTTCCAAAAATGTTTTCGGTTACGCCTGAGCATACTTCGAAACGGCTTTCAGGTTCCCACGTACAGGCACGAATAAGATGAAGCGTATCGAATACGCCGCTATGACACCGCGCGCCTCATTTGGAGCCGCGACAGATGTCACATATGGTGCATGCGCTTCAAGTCTCTGGATGGCTTGCGGGTCCTCCAGTCTCCACAGCTTGGAGTGCCAGTACTGGCCACTCTGTTGACACGTTAAAATGCCTGAAAACATTAGGCAAGATCGCGGTATGGTATAATATGGACAAATTTTATTGAGGTCCTGCAGATCGTGAGTCATCATGAAGCGAGCCGCTCCCACGTGGGAACCGGAAGGCCGAGCCTCTCGGCCGCATCGTGGGCCTGCTGGACAGCCCAGACTTGGTCAGCCAGAAGAGGGCTGCGCAGAACCACCTCCCATCTGGCCGAGCTGTTAGCGATGACAGAGCGTGACCGGGCACACCGCCAGAGCATGTGTTCTAACGTGGCTATTTCTCCACAATCGTGGCAAGTACCATCGGTGTAAGTATGCGGAAAGATTTTACGTAAGAGCGACGGATTGGGATACGTATTCGTTTGTAGTAGAGCGTTAGGGCTTGAGCGCTATTGAGGCGCTGATGAAAAACGAAGTAGGTTCTACGGATGAGATAGTAGTGTAATAGTAGTGTAATAGTGTAATAGTAATCTCGTTGATCGTAGTCTCTACATTTATTTACAGATAAATCTTACATACACAAGTAAACAGAAATTCATAAAAGAAGAGGTGATGGTGGCACGAGGTAATTTTATTCGTGCTTAAACAAAATATTTCTCGTAGATTGAAGGAAAACGTATTTTTTTAAGTAGTCCGATGTTCTGGTGATTCTCAACTCTGATGCGTTTTCTAGCCCTGCCAAGACAATGTTCGCCTTTGTGTGCTGAACCCTGTCGGTCATGCGAAGATTTCACGCGTATTGTATGCCTAAAGATTCATAAGAATTTTAGGTAAGCAAGCAATATTAGGTGTATTTTTTAGCTCTACCAAATTAAAAAAAATGTACTTAGGGCAGGCGGCACATTCCAACCGATGAGCAGAATTACTTGGTGAGGTGGACATTACTTCCACGAGAAATTAAAATACTCAGTTGAATAATTAGCATCACTGCACTAATTACCTATTTAATTAATTATTTTAGGGCACATATTGTCATTTACGAATTGTAGCCGGCAGGGTGTCAAAAAGCGCCGGAACTGAAACGAAAGCCGCTCCGGCTTTCTTTTACTTTCGTTTTCCGTACCGCTATTTTCATCTGAACCGAAACCGAACGATACTGAATCGTTATTTTTCCGTGGTCTTGGAACTGAACCCGAACCGTGATTTACTGAAGGAACTGTTTTGAACCAGTTTGATAAACATTTCAGAAGGCCCTGTGGACTCTCTGCTACGGCAGGTCAGAGGGGAACTGTTGGACAAAGGCTCAAAACCTCCCGCAGTCGGTGAGCGATTCTCACGCGGCAGGCAACATCTCCGAATAACTTAACTTTGTTCTGGCAGCCTTTATGTTGTCAATTTTTGCAAAGGTTGACATTCATGCGAAGCAAAAATTCGGGCGCTTTAAGGCCAGAATACATGGAGCGAGTATGCGACGAATAGTCGGCGTTCGACGCCCGGCGGCGTACGCGCGACACGCGGCGGCGGAGAAAACGTCGTTCGCCGCCGATCTAGCTGGCGCAGAAAAGTTCGTCGGGCGTCGACGATACCGGAAGCGGCAAACGAGCGGCGCCTCAAAGCGAGCCAATCAGGTCTCACTATCCGCCCCGACTTCCGACTTGGCTTGCCCGCTTGTCCGTGTATCCCGATCCCGCTCTGTCGTTCACGCCGGTCTCCCGCTTTTCGTATTCATGGCATCCAAAGCGGCGCGGCTGGAATTTAAAAAGTTAATTTCGGCTGTGCAGAAGCATGCCGAGGGCGCGTTGGGCCACAGAACAGAGCCGCGGAGTTGGAGGAGCCGAAAGTTGTTTACCCGCCCAGTGTTGCCGCAACGCATAGCATCGCCGCTTTCTTTAAGCTACATCGGCACATGAATGCCTCAAACACATAAAAAACACTAGAAATAATTTCCAAACAATATTTTACGCGTTTTTAGAGTGTTCCGTAATTCAAAAGCGATAATAGTTGTCGTTAAAGTTTTTTTTTGTGTCATGTGTTTCACTACAGCGCATTTGCCTCCTCTAGCCACACTGATAACAACGCAGCGACTCGCCGGCGGCAGCCGCCGTGTCTTCGCTCCATGTAGAGCAGGCCGACGAACATATGGCCTCGCGCCGCGGCAGATTTTCTGCCGCCCGAAGTTCGTCGTGAAAGTTCGCTCCATGTATTCTGGCTTTTACGCGTGTTTGCACATCTTGCTGCCCCTAAGGTGCATGAACAATTCCGTTCAACTTCCTGCTTCGTTTAAACGTGAATAAGACCCTAGAGAGGTCTTTCTGCCAGATTTGATTAGTTTTCGGTGCCCAATGACATTTTTCCACAATAATTCCATTGAGTAGATTTCACGAATTACATTATTCTTTCATGAGCTACAATGGGGTACCTTATAAAGTACGCTGGGCCTTTATCTGAGGGAAACCTGATGTATGTCCCCGAACAGTTGTTACATTTCGGAATTTCTCCAAAAAATCCTTACAACGAAGCGTCACACCGAACTTCACGGGGGTCCATTTCGTTTTTTCATAGCATATTTAGTATTTTAGTTGTACTTAATTTTTATTAGGCTCATGTTTTTGCCATTCAAGTGAGCATTTGGTATATCACTTAGGCAAGTAACGGAAAGGGTTTCGGTGTTGCTTTCTCAGGCACACGCAGTGCTAATAAATATATTTGATACAGATAAAGACGTCATATTTCACGATGGACACAGGCATAAAAGTATAAAACAATCAGCATTTAATTTATAGGAGATAGAAACATTCAACATTATTAGTGGTAGGTGTTATCAGTCGATTTCATGACAGGCGCGTTCTTGCATTGCAATCCTGTTGCAAGCTCTTCTTGGCAATATCTAACTTAATTAATTTAAAATTAAGTTATGGGATCTTAGTTGCCAAAACCATGATCTGGTTATGAGGCACGTTGAAGGGAGGAACTCCGGAATAATTCGGACCACCTGGGGCTCTTTATCGTGCAGCTAAATCAAAGTACAACGGTGTTTTCGCATTTTGTCCCCATCGAAATGCGGCCAACGTGGCCAGAATTTAATCCCGCGACCTCGTGCTTAGCAGCCCAACACCATAGCCACTAAGCAACCATGGCGGGTTTGGCGATATCTAAATTTGAAAAATTTTGTTAAACATATCTGGCAGGCCTATCGTAGGATGAAGCGGCCACTATTTCCTATGGAGCGTTGTGTTTCCTATGAACTTTATTATACAGATCGCCTCGTTTACAGAGGAATATCCATTGTCTTTGTCGTCTAGTATTTCCTCCCACTGACGTTGTCGAGTGCAATACAGTTATGCATAATTGATATCTCTTCATCGAAAAACTTGATAAGCTACATTGGCTACTTTCATTGTTGTTGATGTTGTGTAGCCTTTTTAAATCCTTCTCTCTCTCGCCCCTCCCCCACTACAGGGTAGCCAACCGGAGATAATCTCTGGTTAACCTCCCTGTCTTTCCTTTGCCTTTCTCTCTCTCTCTCTCTCTCTCTCTCTGTCTCTCTCTAAATTTATTGCAATATTATTCACTATTTTATTGACTGTGAATACAATATCCTTGTCAAACTAAATAAATAAAGGGAATCGGCAGTCATATTAACAGTTTTAACGGGGTCCTTATTCTTTATTTTTGGTGCGAGAGGATCAAATGGGCCATTGAGCGATAAAGCCTGCGTCTTTTATCAGAACAAGGGAAAAATGGCACCTAAATCTCATTGGCGGCGACGCTACGTCACAAGCGCGCCTCGACGAAGAGGAGCCGGCGGAAGGGGACACCTACTGCGCCAATAGCGCGCCAGGTGTGGCGCGAGGGGAGAGGGCATCGATTTCGGAAGCCTGTGTTATCCGCGTGTTCCTTGTTCGCGCAAGCTCTCGCCTGCTTTCTAAATGCGCCTCGGTCAGGCGACATCAAAACGTGCCAAGCTGACGCCTCCTAAATATCAGGTCTGTGCACCCTGCTTTATGCCGCCATGATACTTGGACCAAAATTTCCAGTGCCAAGCCCGGCATGGTGAAAGCGGAGACGTCGAAATCGCTTAAACGTCAAAGGGCAGTTAAAGGAACGGCATGCCTCACATACACGGGGAGATATATACAGATTTGCTTTGTTCGTTGAATGATATAAGTGTGCTTCAATATGCACCACTCAGTTTTAATGGGATGAAAACATGGTGAGACTGTCAAAAAAATGTCCTTGCCTGAATCGAGTAAGCAGATATACAGGCTGCCCCGAAACGGGGCGTTTATATTGATTGACAGCTAGTGACGTGTTAAGCAGAAATTTCCCGCGCGTTAATTCACTCAGGACCTGGTGGGCCTCTGCGCAACAGCGGCGACTCGGCAGCAGCAGAATCAGTGGGAACAGACCTCACTCTCATTGGACACGCCCTCGAGAATTCAAAGCGCTGTTATGCATTAGATCCGAACAGAAACGACTATTCGATCAATTCTAATCGTCAATTCAGGAAACGCATACGATCTGAATAGCAAATAGCATTCGGTTAGACTTGCATGTTTCTACTTCATTTCACATGCTGGTTCATTGAAGAAGGTTGTCAGACCAGCCATATAGATTGCATTGGTCTTTACTCCCCAGTCGCCTCGATTCAGTCTGATCCTTTCTATTAACGCTGTTGTTAATATTAGCGTCCAATCATTGCCATGATTCCTTCTATCGGAAAGCCTATGGGTACACTTGGGGTCGGTTCCATCTAGAGTGTACTAGAATTGTTGCACACTCTAGTTCAATCGGGTAGCCAGCCGGACTCTTGACTGGTTAACATCTCTGCCTTCTTTATAGCCCCCCTCTCTCTCTAGTTCCATCCGTGATAAAACTCCAGCCACAGGCCGTCGGTTGAAGCTGTCATACGCGCTCCCATGAACATGGCGCCGCCATGAAGAAAGGTATGGTGCCCCGTTTGTTACTGTAGACACGCTTATTCCTGTTGAAAGTTGATACTTCTTCAATTAGTGCATTTAGAGTAGTTGATAATTTTTCTATTATATATGTATGTCGTGAATATGTCTATGTACCATTTGATTTACAGATAAGTTTAGTCATCCGCTTCTCTGCTTCGCGGCACGCACTTAATAAACTTGGTTCTTTTTTTTCGGTAAAGTATTGTTTTCTTCGATTATTGTCCGTGCTATTTATTATTCCGCCAACAAGAAGCGGGCGCGAAACAACACGATGAAATTTTCTTACGTAGGTTCACACTGCCGATCGGTGGCTGCTGTGACGAAATTACGTGTTACTTTTAGAAATCTGTGCTGAAGGCAGCCGTTCACCGGGATAAAATTACAGCTGGTGATAGCCGACAAGACTGTAGGCGCACCTAAGCAAATGAAGCCACTTAAAAATATGTACTGTATGAGCTCTCTACCACAAAAATAGGGCGTCCACGCAACGAACGCGCGCTCGCTAGCAGACGACGCACTCCATAATGACAGCAAAATTGAGAACGTCGAGTTGTATAATGCATGCCACAAAAATATGCATTTGGCAAAATGGTGTAAACATAAATTTGCCGTTTAAATAACGCACTATATTAAGCTCGTGCAATGCGCAATCGGGCCCGGCGCCCGCAGCGAAAGTACGTTGAATATGCTGCGGAACGCGTCTCCGCCACAATCCAGTTCGCTCGCAGCGCCCTCGCACAATTTTTCCACACGCGGCGCCTTCAAGGGAGAGCGCCGCGTGAAGTGAGAGCAGTGGAAAAGTAAACATCTCCGCAATAGCGATTAGTAAGAGGTGATTGGAGGATCAGTGGAATAAAAGTAGGGAAACGACAAAAAACGGAGACGTACACAAGCACAGTTTGCAATAGGGGATCAGAAAATTTGGTTGTGGGAGTTCATAGTGTTTTTTTTTCAGTTTTTTTATTGTTTAACCTAGGTGGGACATTGGTCAGTATAATAGCTAGAGCTTGGTGGCGCAACCCACGGCCCCGTTTCAAAGGGGACGCTCATAACATCCATCCATCCATCCATCCATCCATCCATCCATCCATCCATCCATCCATCCATCCATCCATCCATCCTTCCGTCCTTCCGTCCGTCCGTCCGTCCGTCCGTTCGTTCTTCCGTCCGTCCATCCATCCATCCATCCATCCATCCATCCATCCATCCATCCGTCCATCCATCCATCCATCCATCCGTCCGTCCGTCCGTCCGTCCGTCCGTCCGTCCGTCCGTCCGTCCGTCCGTCCGTCCGTCCGTCCGTCCTTCCGGCCCACTCGACCTTACTTTAGTACACTATATCTGCCACCCACCAATAACGGCGTATAATCGCTATCGCACACACCTATCACTGTTTTCAGCATGCGTCCAGTGAACGACTACATCCGTACTGCCGATCGAAAAATTCTGATAAAAAATGTTCCACGACGTTTTCCACGCCACAACTTCAATATTAGACACTCTGGCCGGCAAGCTTTCCATTGCATTAAAAAAAAAAGATTGCCGCTTCTTCCAGTTGTGAAGATGGTCGAACAGCGAAGCTGTGTTAGTTACACCGAGTGTTACACTCAAGAGATCAGACAGAATTCGCGGAACTGTCAAAACTGATCAACAAGGAGGAAACAAGGGATATTTGAAATTGTAACGTGAGAAAGATTGAGGAAGCCGTAAAACATGAACGCAGCATGAAATCAGTGAGAAGGAAAGTTGTCATAGGCCGGAACCAAGTGTGTGCACTGAAAGATAAGCAGGGTAATATCATCAGCAATTTCGATGCTATAATAAAAGCAGCGGAAGAATCCTATAGTGACCTGTACAGTACCCAGAGGAGCCACGATACCTCTATTCGAAGCAGTAACGAACAGGTTGCAGAGACTCCTATAACTAGCGATGAGGTTAGAAGGGCTTTGTAAGACATGAAACGGCAAAAAGCGGCAGCAGAAGATGGACTAACAGCCGATTTAATCAAAGATGATGGAGACATAATGCTAGAAAAATTGGCGGCTCTCTATAGGAACTAATTTCAAGGGTCCCAGAGAACTTGAAGAATGCAAACGTTGTAATAATCCGCAACAAGGAAGACGTTAAAGAATTGAAAAATTATAGGCCCATAAGCTTACTCCCAGTTTTATATAAAAAATTCACCAAGATAATTCCCAACAGAATGAGGCCAACACTGGACTTCAGTGAACGAAGGGAACAGGCTGGTTTCAGGAAGGGATACTCTACAATGGATCACATCCATGTCTACAATCAGGTAATCGAGAAATCGGCATACAGTCAGCCTCTCTATATGGCTTTCATAGATTACGAAAGAGCATTTGATTCAGTAGAGATACCAGCAGTCATAGAGGCACTACGTAATCAAGGAGTACAGGACGCTTACGTAAATATCTTTGAAAATATCTACAGAGATTCTACAGCTACCTTAATTCACCACAAGAAAAGTAGAAAGATACCTATAAAGAAAGGGGTCTGACAAGGAGACACAATCTCTCCAATGCTATTGACTGCGAGCTTGGAAGAAGTATTCAAGGTACTAAACTGGAAAGGCTAAGAAGTAAGGATCAACGGCGAATATCTCAGCAACCTTCGGTTTGCAGATGACATTGTCCTGTTCAGCAACACTGGAGACGAGTTACAACAAATGATTGAGGACCTTAACAGAGAGAGTGTAAGAGTGGTGTTGAAGATTAACAATACAGAAGACAAAGGTAATGGTGAATAGCCGGGCAAGGGAACAAGAGTTCAGGATTGCCAGTTGGCCTCTAGAGTCTGTGAAGGAGCACGTTTACCTAGGTCAATTACTCGCACGAAACCTTGATCATGAGAAGGAAATTTACAGATAAATAAAAACGGGTTGGAGCGCATCCGGCATTGTCAGCTCCTGACTGGAAGCTTACCATTATCATTGGAAAGGAAGGTGTACAATCAGTGCATTTTACTGGTGCTGACATATGGGGCAGGAACTTCGAGATTGACAAAGAAGCTTGAGAACAAGTTAAGGACCGCGCAAAGAGCGATGGAATGAAAAATGCTAGGCATAACGTTAAGATAAAGAAAGAGAGCGGTTTGGGTCAGAGAGCAAACGGGCATAGACGATATTCTAAGTGACATTAGGAGAAAAAAATGGAGCTTGGCATGTCATGTGATGCGTAGGTCAAATAACCGGTGGACCATTAGGGTTACAGAATGGGCGACAAGAGCACGGAAGCGAAGTCGTGGATGGCAGGGGACTAGGTGGGGCGATGATTAGGAAATTCTAGGCGCTAGTTGGAATAGGTTGACGCAGAACTGGGGTCATTGGAGATCGCAGTAAATTCTAGGGCGCTAGTTGGAATAGGTTGACGCAGGACAGGGGTCATTGGAGATCGCAGTAAATTCTAGGGCACTAGTTGGAATAGGTTGACGCAGAACAGGGGTCATTGGAGGTCGCAGGAAATTCTAGGGCGCTAGTTGGAATAGGTTGACGCAAGACAGGGGTCATTGGAGATCGCAGGAAATTCTAGGGCGCTAGTTGGAATAGGTTGACGCAGAACAGGGGTCATTGGAGATCGCAGGAAATTCTAGGGCGCTAGTTGGAATAGGTTGACGCAGAACAGGGGTCATTGGAGATCGCAGGAAATTCTAGGGCGCTAGTTGGAATAGGTTGACGCAGGACAGGGGTCATTGGAGATCGCAGGAAATTCTAGGGCGCTAGTTGGAATAGGTTGACGCAGGACAGGGGTCATTGGAGATCGCAGGAAATTCTAGGGCGCTAGTTGGAATAGGTTGACGCAGGAGAGGGGTCATTGGAGATCGCAGGAAATTCTAGGGCGCTAGTTGGAATAGGTTGACGCAGAACAGGGGTCATTGGAGATCGCAGGGAGAGGCCTTCATCCTGCAGTGGACGTAAATTATTATTATTATTATTATTATTATTATTATTATTATTATTATTATTATTATTATTATTATTATTATTATTATTATTATGTGTTACACCACGCAAATCAAACTTCGCAAGCAGTCTATATTGTAAAACGTTTTCACAATTATTTCACCTCAATCTCGCTGTTGCGTGCTTCGCGTGGTGAACATGCTTAGGAGAGCTTTTTTTTGCGGTTCTTCCAATGTGTTATTTTTTGCGCATGAGGTTTCTGTTTGTGTTTTGCCGTGCTTTTTTTTTCGCGTGGAAGTCGCTCCGCCCCCTTTTTTGCGTTGACGCTTTTGGTAGACAGCTTCTTCCTCAGGAGTACGCACTACTCGTAGTCTTCCCATAGTTGTAGCTGGGATGGAATGTGCGGAACCATTAATCCAAAGCTCCGTATATTGGGCGCAAGGCCCACCACTGGCGATGCGGGTGCTGCAGTCGTCTTGACCATTGGTTGGATTGGTCTGACGATTGACGTGGCTGCCGGCACTTCTTTCGCCAGCAAGAAGTGCCGGCAGCCACGCGCTCCTTGTGTTGCGTTTCAATCGCTGGGCACCGTTCGTTGGCCGCAAACCGCCAGCATAACATCTATTTGTTTCGCGGTAGGGTGTAATCAATCGTCGATGATTTCGATACCGATCTGGCCCTATCGCCGAAAATGCACCGTGTGGCGACCGTATGAGATTCGCGTGTAAGATATAGCATTCTCAAAGGGGAAAAGAGGCCACTCCAACCCCTTTTCCCCTGTTGAGCTCTTCTTTTCCTCTCCCGCAAGGTCACATGGCCCCTTTTTAGCCAAATCCGACAACGACGGCACAGGGTCCGCATCAACAGCTTTACTGTAAGATGGGTGCTATAAAAATTGGTTGTCAGTCCCTTTAAATATGCTTGAAATTTAATAAGCAGCGCTAGAACGCGGTGGTTTTTTATCAACATACTGTCACGATGTCCTGATGGGGAAGAATAAGACACACCTAGAGGTGCGAGTTAAGAAGTTACCTCCTTATTGGGTAAACTTGTGCCCAGAAAAAAAAAAGTAACGCTCCAAGCACAACCTTATCGGCGAGCACAATCGTCGGTCGTAGAAATTTGATCTACAAGTGCTCGGCTATTTATAGATGACTCACCGGACATTCCAACGTAATCGCTGGTGATAGTCTGCGTTCCAGAATGTACTACACTAATCGTGTCACAGACGCGAATTGATTGGACAAAATTCTTTCGCTACAGAACCTACAACATTCGGGAAAGTTTCGATACACGTAGGTGCATCTTGCGCCAAGCAGTGCCTTTGTAACAGTGGTTAGCCGGTGCAAAAAGGATAAGCAATATATGTGTGTACTTTTGTGCATGTAGTGCAGCTGCAGCTGCCACAGTGATACGCCCGCAGTTCAGAAAGAGGACACCAAACCCGACGAATAAAGTTCACATATGAAGCACTGAAGACCTCAGTTTGATGATGTTATGAGTTGATGTTAGGCTTCGGCCATTTTAGTGGTCCCTGGAAAATTTTTGGAGGGGATCCATAATGAAAAATGTAGAAGTTTCAGCTAGACGGTGGTGCTGACCTGAGGAGTCCAAATGTCGCAGCGTGGACGATAAAAATAAGCATTCTTCAATATTATACTGAATGGTGTAAACAAGTGAGCAAAAGACGACAGTGAAATGCCGCTTTCTATATCCAGAGCCATAAAAATAGTGGTTCATCGTTCCTCCATTCGTTTTCTGCAAAACTTTTTGTGAACTAATGTAATTCATCGCAGCAGGCTAATGCTTGCTAAAGTATGGCAGATGGGCGGGCGATACAGCCTGGACTCACAGCTAGTATGTGTATGCTTATGTGTCATAATGCTTACTGTGATAAACGAGAAGAAAGGGGGTTAACCGAGGGACCCAATTTTTATTAATCATATCATAAAAAAGCAACAAACAATGACAACAAGGAAAACATAGGGGAAGTTACTTGTAGTTACTGATAGAATTAAAGAAAGGATAAATTAATGGAAATGAAAGTGTTTAAAAAAAAACTTGCCGCAGGTGGGGAACAATCCCATGTCATCGCATTACACGTGCGATGTTCTGCACATTGAGCTACCGCGGCGCCGTTTTGCCATCTGCTTTCTTTGGTATTTATGATTTACTACTCGAACTAACTCTGGCAGTGTTAGCCAGCGTCACCAATCACAAACCTTGGCGGTGGATGTGGAACATCCTTCCTGCCGCAGGCGTCACGAGTATGTGATCTTTTTTAGTGAAGGCAACCACCTGCGGCAAATTGTTTTTTCATCTACTTTCATTCTCATTATTTTTATCATTTGTTTAATTCGATTAGTAACTACAAGTAATTTCCACTATGTTTTCCTTGGTGTCAGTGTTTGGAGTCATATTGGAATTTATGTGAAACAGTCAATTAGGTGATGCAGAAGAGCTGATCTTCTGCACCACCTTTTGCAATACAACGATTACGTGACTGCCAGGCAAGACGCGCAAGCTCCCACCACACGAACGCGGATTAAGCTGTCTCCGGGATCGGCCCATTCTTCATTGCACCATCTCCTGAGGGGGCTCAGTTTACAGCTGCTCTATCTCGAGAATCGGCCCACTTCATTCAGCGAGAAACAGGCCTAGCAGACGCGCCGAGCTCCTGTGAAGAAGGCATAGAATGCTTTGCTTTAATAAAGCAATTATGCGCTTCAATTGAATGCGTATATTTGTTCTAGTGGGGCAGGGAGCTACCGTTTGTTGTTTGATTGCGAAATTACGCAGAGAACAGAGGCCATCACCAGCACATTTGTATAGGGTGGTACAGATGGGGCTACATATAAGCAGATTCGTTACATGAGTGCTATCTTGTATGGGAGTTATTTGGCAAGGCCGCAGCAGCAGCCAAAGTCAGCAAAGTCTTGGAGGCTTCGCTTTATAAATGATGTATTTCTTCGCGGCCTAAGCTCGGATTCTGATCGAGACGTACATCGTCATATACTATAGACTGGCGCTAAAGGTACATTGCATTCGTCAATTTAAGTTAACGCCACTCGGCTGCATGAAGTTCCGCGCCTGAGATGACGTGCGACTTGTATATTGAGTACGCGTTGCGAATGCTGCAACAACTATGACGAACATTGGCGTGGCACGCACGGCGTTCACGTCTACATAGACCGACCACAAATCACTAGTCGCTAGCTTCAGCTATATTTGATAGTGGTGAACACTTTTGTTGTCTAGAAGGAATTTCTTCGGCAAGCGAAAGTACCAACTTGGAATGTGTGAAGCTAGACGTTGCCTTATTTTTAGTTCAAAGGAAGAGAGAAAATTGCTGGTGTAATATGAGGATTCCTTCTGCTGCTCGATTATTTTTTCCCTTGTCATCCAGCGCTTACGACCATCCGATCCCCATGCCTACGTACGGGAAGCACCCCAAGAGCTATTGACGAAGAGTGAAAGTAAAATAACTGCAATATATCTTTTGCCTTAACAATGTTCATAGCACCTTAGTTCACATTCAGTGTTTTTCAACGCATATGTCAGAGAAAGGGGCCTGGCGTGCTCCACCGAAAAATCAGAAATACTGAGAGTAGGAAGAAACTCCACCAAGGAAGAACTAATAGTAAAACAAGAGGGACAAACCATACCTGAAAGGAGCATGATACGCATCCTAGGCATGTTGATTCAAGGAAGCAAGAAATGTAGCCACACAATCAGCTTTCTAAAAAAATCGGCAGAACAAGTAAGTCGAATGATAACGAGGGTATCTGAAAGAAAAAGTGGAATGAGAGAAGGAGACACAATCAAGCTGGTAAGAAGCCTGGTGGTCAGCAGAGTCACGTACTCGCTCCCGTACCACAACATGACCAAGCACGAAAAAGAACAGACGGAAACGCTACTAAGGAAAGCGTATAAGACGGCGCTACATCTGCCAAGAAACACGCCCAACGATAAACTGTTACAGATGGGCCTAAGCAACACCTTCGACGAACTCGCGGAAGCTCAGCTCAATGCACAGATCGCCAGGTTCCAGCACACTGCCACCGGCCGCAAGGTCCTAAAAAGAATAGAGCATAACACAAACGGAATAGAGGATCGGGCAGCTAGCATCCCAGACAGCATTCGCCAGACACTGGAGATTAGCTCCCTACCGAGAAACATGGACCCGAATCTCCACGCGACCAGAAGGCAGGCACGAGCAGATTATGTGGAACGAAACCTAGCCACACTAGAAAACACAGTATACAAAGACGCGTCCGTACACCCATGGGATCGCAACACTAGAATGTTTAGAGTCGCGGCAGCAGTGGTAGACCACAAGGGAGAACCAATTAGCTGCGTGACCCTGAGAAACTGCACGCTAATGGAGGGGGAAGAAGTCGCCGTAGCTCTAGCCGCGGCTGAAGGTTACCGCAGGAACAAATCTCTGATAATTCTGACAGACTCCAAAGCAACATGCAGGAACTGCATACAAGGCAGAGTTAGTAAGGAATATATTCTTGAACATTTGCCTTTTTTTATTGTTACAATTTTGCACTGTTTGACGTTAATTCACATATTTTTCGTACTGTATTTATTATGCGAGTATTTACTACAGGATTTAAGTGCCTTTGAAGTTAAATGTATCATTGCATAAAGATCTACGCAACTCTTGTACTCACAATGTCCGCGAGACTTCATTGCACTGTACATATTGTACTCTATTATTATTCTCCTGTCGCATCTCTCAATGTTGATAAATGGCTTTTAGAGCCTTGTCAAGCGGTCGTATATATTGCTTTTTCTCTCTTAGACCCAGTTTGTACGGCACACTGTATTGCAAACTGAAATAAATATTTGATTGATTGATTGATTGATTCATTCATTGATTCATTGATTTACCTTCATGCATGAAGCACGACAGTCTCTAGCGCTGCGGTGCCTGCATCCATTCCAAGCCTCTTTCTTTTCATTCCCGGCATCAAAAAGAAAACGGAAACGTCATCTTTAGCGCGCAAACAAATCGTACTTTTATTCGGGCACGATAAGCATAGTAAACGCCTTCACGTTATCACAGACTGTTTCATCCAAAAGTTCACCTGGAGCAGTGGTAGTTCCCTCGAAATCTATCATCATTCGAATTAAGATGCCTCATATTACATCATAGATGGCTGCAGAACTCGCAGCTATCCGTGATCCTTTTTAGTTAATTGGTCACGAATCATTACAGTCAAGGTCCATCTTTTGTGACTTGAAGGCATCACCTACAGTGTCTGCTGTCCACGTTCAATCACACACCTAAGGTGCAGTTAGTGGCAGACATCCGACTACTCCACCATCACGCAATCGACAAGGGGCACATCATCATCTACCAGTGGATACCGGGTTACTGCGGAATTTCGGGAAATCGCAGTGCGGATGACGCTGCCAGATCGGTCCACAACGGTGCCCATATTATACCAATAGCACTGTCAAAAACAGAAGCAGCCAGAGGGCTTCGCTCGCTAGCACGTGAGCTTACGCAGACTCTGTGGAACACGAGTGAACTTACCAACTCACATCACCGCAGATTGGATCCGCGCTCTGAACTCCGCCTTCCATCAAGTATACCTCGAGCCGAAGCAACACATCTGTGCCGCCTGTAGCTCGGCGTGGAATTCACGAACGCCTATTCTTTCCGCATTGGAATGGCCGAGAGCGTTGCTTGCGACAGCTGCGGCTGCAAGGAGACTATCGAGCGGGCTCCTCCCCTGTGACTGTCCCTGTTATAGTGTGGCAAAAAATGCGCTCACGACCGCGCTCGAAAAACTGGACGATCGGCCCTTGACAGATGAAAAATGTTCTAGGACATTGGTTCAGACGGTTTTCGGCACTCATGGCCTTAAATATTCTGCTCATGTTCTTAAGTATTTGTGAATTGTGCGACCGACTTTGAAAGTTGTAGCACGTTGCATCGCTTTATTCTCTGCATTTTTTCTCTCTAATTTATTACTTCTGGCACATTTAATTCCATATAACTCTTTCCCCAGGACAGGGTAACCAGCCGGTACTTACGCTGGCTAACTTACTTTTCTTTCCCTTCCTTTTTTGCACTCTCCTTGAGAGGTATTTAAACAATGATGCTCATTTTTGTCGTTAGTTGGAGCGAAACTCCTTAAGAGTGGTTTGAAACCGGGGCGCGGCGTATGTTTTAAGATATGTTTTCAGCCAACAAGGCACCGATTTCAGTTTCTACAGCTGTCTCGCGTACTGTGCGCAGCATCGTTTTGAAATGAAGCAGCTCTTACAAAGCCTCTCTCTGAGTAAGCGTCTCACTCAAAAGGTTGTCATAAGAGAAGCGTATTTTGTTACGTTTTAGCGCCTTGTTGCCTGTTAAACTGACTTATGATATTGCAAGAGCAACAAGCAAAAGGAAAGAATGCCACAAATTTCACCCGACATGACTGAATTGAAATTGAATGCTCGGGTGTTAAGTGCCAAAACCACGATTTGATTATGAGGCTCGCCGTAGGGGGGGGGGGGAGCTCTGGATTAATTTTCGCCCGACACGACTTCACGGTTATTTCACGGAGCGGCACATTAGGAACAGAGAAGCAGGCCTTCCATGTGTGGAGCTCGAGACTGAAAGAATCATTTGATTCCTGTTTTATGGCGTCATGTGCCCGACACTGGTTAATGCACCTTTATAAGGTAAAAGTCGTGCTTACATTATCTTACGCATTAAAATGGCGCATATACGGGATATAGGGATGTTCTTTTTAATCCTAAAGGGACGCTAATTTGAGCTGTAAACTACCCTTCTGCAATACCAACAAATGCACTGTTAGCGTGAATGCAGGATTGGTGATCCAGAAAAGACGCGATAATGAAAGACGGGTGGCGACGCCATCTTGGAGTTCCCGCACTAGTACGGCATGGCGTCACGAATGTTGACAGCGTCTCCTCGGGCCTAGTTAATTTTTTATCAGAGAATGCCGACTGTGCTGTATTCAGAAAGAACCCACGACTGAGCTTTGCAAGTTTCGATAAGGATTACTGCGCAGGAGTGGTCCAGATATAAGAAAATGGATTGACACCCATGACGTAACATTCAGGCACCAGCGCTAGGATTTCGGCACCAAGTTTAGAACACGGACCTATCACATTCTTTTGTCTGCTACATGTTACCACGAAATTAACGAAAGCGCAACTTGAAAGGATAGTTGATCTGCATAAACGGTCTTAACGTTTCTCTTTGGTGTCCCTTTATTAGAACTTTTAAGTCTACTGTAACAGATAGCATAAGTATATTGCTTGACTAGGATTTTTAAAAGAAGCGGACATTACTTGTACAAGATGCTCAACGACCGTGTCTGACTAACTAGCAAAATTTAACTAAACAACGTTTAATCAAAACATTAGGGCACATATTGCAATTTTCGAATTCAAGCCGGTGACTTCTAAAGGCGCATCTACATGGAACAAATGTCAAAACTACCCGCAGTTCCGAGAGAACCACCGTCAAAGTTGACCAAAAATGCAGTGCTTCTAACAAACACTTTCTTAAGCAGTATCTAATAAATTTAACTGGAACGCAAGTGCATATCGTCGCGCAATTTGGAAGCTAGAAACTAGTTAGTGCAAGCCTTTGAATTGCGCCTGACTGGGCATGTTTTTGCGAACACATTGGCTCCAGTTTGCCAGATTCAAAGTGTCCCGAAGTGACTGCTAAAAACTTTTTTTTAGTTAAACCCTGTTAATGAAACAACTATACATTTCAATATGCTGTGTAAGTGTCGGGCTCTACGAGTGATCCAGATCAAGGGTACACATTCTATATAGTCAACGCGATTTTTTCGAGCGAGCATTGTACGGTTTTAGAGTGGACAGCTTTGAATGGCAGAGGAGCTGTTCGGAATGTCGGAGCTTGAGGTTTCATTCCTGGATAACGATAATTCATTGAATTCCATCGAATGACGCAATACCTTTTTTTTTTCAAAGCTGTGGCGTCGTTTTTCTTCACGTGACAAGAAACGTCTATCTAGACATGTAGCCAAAATCATCGGCCGAAGTCACCGTCACTGATTCGCGCTTTTATTATAAACCGAAAGAAAAGTTGTGCCCTGTTTCAAACGAGTTTCTGTACAGAGTTTGTTCTAATACGTAACCTGGGCTATTACCTTTTCTGCGTTATGCAACACAAAAATTAAAACAAAAAGGTTTATGCAGAACAGATAAAGTATGGCATCCAGTGCGACCGTAAAAGCTGAGTGGCGACGTAGTAGGATTCATTTTACGCATACTGTATAATAATTTTGAACTTGTGTAGAGGTTCATAGTTATGTACTGCCTTTCCTTCTCTGTGATCCCGGCACAGCGTAAGACATGTACCGTGACTCCCCCTCCTCGCGTTTCTTCCTATCGGAGACAACACTGAACGAAGTAAGCGGCGTGTTCTGCAGCGAGGAAAGGTTGAGCGAAAAGTTGATTCCGAGGATTGCGCGAATTTGCAGGGCAAATCTTAGTGGGTACGCAGCACACGGGCGTAAAGCACGGTGATAAGAAGGAAGCAAATACGCAGCGTTATTCACTTAGTTCTAGTCGCTATATAAAAAACGGAAATGGGCGTCCACAGCCATTGGTGGAACCCGAGCTCCACGGTGGGACCTGATGGAGGCGACTCACCTGAAGCTCCGGCGCACGCAGCTGGGGCGCGGCTCGGTGTCGCCACGTGCGGTTCGGTGGTGCGGCGTGGGTTTTCTGGCAGAGGGCCTCGGACGCGTTGCTGTGACGACCGGGGGGTCCGAGAACTGCAGCCATGCAGAACTGCGACCCGCGCTCCGCGCCGCTGAACTCCGCCGCGCTCGCAGGAGCGCCGACCCTTTGCTGCATTTCGGCGAACAGCCTCGTCGCTTGTGGCGGCGACAGTAAACGAAATGCCCAGGAGCCGCGGTCAACCGACGCAGCCTACGAAACTGTTGCGTGCCCGTTCTGTGACGGGACGAAACTTCCTCGATACGCTCTGTGGCGCGCGTGGTGTCGTCTGGTTGTGCGATGCACCTACCGACGTTTACTCGGCCGCGATAGTGTTCTGCTGCTGACGGCGAAGTCGTGGGTTCAATTCCCGACCGCATACCCGAGAAGGCAGGATGCAATATTTTCGGTGTGGTTAGGTTTCAATGGCCAGGAAAAAAAAAATGACAGGAGACTTGTGCAAGTTTGCCGAATCACAACCTAATTTTCAGCGAAGCTGTTTCTTTCGAACGGTCGCAATAAGGGTTTCAGTTGTCTGTAACTATATCACATGCTTTAGAACGTTAGCCTTATATGTTCTGTTTGAAGGTTTGCCTAATTTGGTTAAGACATTTTTACAAAGGCAATAATTCATTCACAAACATTTGCTGTGCCAGAACATTGGCTATAGTGTATCTCTCTCTCCCCCATCCCCCTTGATTCTTCATAAATATGATGTCGGTTGCTTTCACAGTTCTTCCAGGGCAGCGGAATGAATACTGCGTTGTTCTTAAAGCAGTCATAACGCTCCTAAGGGCTTGCATACGTAATTTATTGAGTAGGCCGTAATTAACCCCCACATGTTGAACTTTGGCTACACGTTACCCATAACCTCCCTATATTTTCATCAAAGCAAGGTACATTCTTTACTTCACCGGCGACACTGGAGAAACCAACTAAGACCCTCGTATGACACATGAAAATACAATGAAAAAGAAAACAATGGTTCGGTAACTATTTTTACCGCTTTAATTTAGGCCAAGATCGTCAAAGTTTCGCCGCATAATACACTTAAGCGTCCCTCTAAATTCAAGCAATTTGAAGTTGCTGTCATGCGTAGTTATTTTAGGAGTCAGGGAAGCATTGCACATAGTGGCAGTATTACACTCAGGAACGCTTGAATAAGTAACTTTCTACATAGGCTGTAATTAACTTAAACAGGCGAACCATTTATCGGTCGTCACTCACAACATGTTTTTTTTTTCTTCAGCAAAATATAAGCGTCGTGCCTTGCACACTTCTCCGAGGAGAGCGCGTAAAAGCAACTAAATGCCTCGTATTTCGCATAAAGATTGTGTAAGTGCGTGTAAGCAGTAATTATTTTCCAAGCACAAAATTAGCCTAGACACTTCAAACCCATTTCTTCAGAATATGAAAAATCTCTGCCGTTCTCGGTTCTCCAAGAGGAGCGGAGAAACTTTTGAAGCGTTTCATATAATGGCTTTACGCGGCGCAAAAATGAGGGTTTAGCAATTTTAGTTCACCCACTAATTGACACAAGAACTTAAAACTTATCCTGAAAGTTGTTCCTAGTAATCCCCACATTTCATCAAAATGTAAACTTTATGACTTTTTTAGTTCTTTTTAGAAAAGCGTTAAACTGCTATATATCGTTTTCGAATGATTCTAGTCGCATTTAAAAGAATATATTAATAACGTATGCATTAACGGAATATAGCATTAACAAAAAAAAAAACAAAGAAAATGCCTACGTGGTCAGTATCAATCCTACCAGAGTATTCCATCGCTCTCTAGCCATATATTGGTCAGTATAAGCCACGTGCGGAGTTCTTCCCCCTTTGTTAAAATAGTTAAATGCCGGAAAATGTAAAGCTGAGCCTTAAGAATCACCGGCATCCCAAAATTGTAAACATGATACATACGCAAGAGGAAAGAAGTTACAGAAAGCAAGCGCAAGGATATCAACAGTGGTCGAAAAAGGCATGTCTCAGGCTTCATCTTCCTGTGAACCTCTACCTCGTTTTAAGCGCACAAATAGTGTCACTACATGCCCCAGCATTGGAAGCATGGTCGAGTAGCTGTGACAGTCACATATTACATAGGGGAAAGTCCTCAGCAGGTGTTTCAAACTTACAAACTCATACATAAATCTGGTAGCAGAGTGGACAGCAAGGCTGCGTCATAAGTCAACAACGACTACGACGACGACGAGGACGACGAAGCTGTATTATTATTATATTTTTTGCAAAGAGGTAGGAAATGTTTCATAATAAGGCCGTTTGCACGTAATGATCCATGATTTATGCAAGACAGTTCTTCGCGTAGATAAATGCTATAGGGCGCCGAATTGCGCTGCCTTGAAACCTATATGTGAATGTTCATAAGAGGAGAAGGGAGGGTTAAAAACGTTTACAAGTGTAAGTATACAAGGTCATACTGGTTGTCCAAGCTCTTTCTCTTATTGCGTGGCTCGGCATGAAAGAAAGAATAGGAGCACGTAGCCGCCTGCACTTCCGCTACTTCTGTCAGCTCGAACTATATCAAGCGCAAACCATCGTAATCGTCTTGCGGCACAACCTTCCCAAAATCTCTCCCTCCTTATGACGTCCTTCTTTTTCGACTCGTTCATGAAGTTCTATAAAACTGCAGTGGCACAATGGACCACGACGTACTTTCTGTTCACTTTTTGGAAACGCTCCAACCAAACAATTGTGTTCAGTGTGGAAATGTACATGTTACGAAAGGTGCTGAACTAACTGATTAACCCTAAAACTTACCAATGATAACTGTCCTTTGCGCTTAACGCTTGTCAGTAAGTGCCTGGCAGTTGGGAAAATCAATCAGATTTTCTTTCTTTTCTGGACCTTTCTGGTAGGGTTGAATAGAATGCCCCGAGACCGGTTTTGAACTCCTGATATTAGACGACTTAATACCAATCAGCCATCTTTCCTGAGCATCCTGCTCATGCTGACAGGCTATACGCGGGGCTGCTTCGTCCCACCTCTTCTGCAGTTTATATATTGGTTTCTTTTCACTAGTCCGCTACGCTTCAGTCTTCCATACTGTAGCCATTATCTCAAACTAAGCTAGCTGCAAAGTGAGCAACTAAGCAACTGCAACTGCAACTAAGCAGCAAGGTAAGCTGCAGCGCCCTGAATAATCCTGGGACTCCCTAAATGCGCATATTCAATAGGAATCAATTCCAGAAGGATAGATGTTTGGGCTAGTTGACAGGTAATTAAAAAAGTTATACTAGCGCGAAACACAGGGGACGGAAAGAAGACGCGGACGACACTACAACACAACAACCCGTATTGTCCATATCTTCTTTGCGTGCGTGTGTTTTACTCAATTTTAATTTTTAACGTCAATAGGAACTTCTTGGGATGCAAGCTGGCTGCCAGTATCCATTCTTGAGACGCAGGAATGCCTCAAAACTAGTTTCGGACATGATACTTCATGCTACAACTATCCTTTTGGAACAGTGTCGGTTGCGAAAGGTATGGTTCATCTCCCGAAAGCCTCCAGCATCCTGTTATAAGGCAGAACTTTCACCATGGCAGTTATCTCCGCGAGACGTATCTACAGCGGTCCCAGAAATTGGCAAAAAGTCAACAATATTTGCTCCTGTCCTATTATTTTTTTTACACTGCAGAGCACAGGCTGATGAACCTTAGTTATACCACACAAATTCACACTGATGGCTCTGTGAACCATGAATAATCATATGGGTACCATCTGCTGGGTTACTCATCAAGCAGAAGCTGTGTCATATGACATCGTCTCCAGCTGAACTAGCAGCCATCCGAATAGCAGTGCAACATATGCGTCATCTACCTGCACAGAAGTGCGTAGTTTTCAGACTCGCACTCATCTCTTGGTGTCACAAAAGCGAACTCAAACCAGCGCCGATCAACTACTCAGTGAAAATTCTCTAGACACACGCCAGTGGCGTGCATGCGTCGCAAGGTCAATCTGAAGTGGTTACTCGGACAAGGTATCGTTACAGAAAGAGTCAAGTTAGACATTGCCAAACAAAACCACACGGTGCAATCTAATGCACAAATTCCATTTTACCGTCAGGACATCGGACATCTGGTCTTCTACATCTGATGGAGAATGCAAGCTACTTGTTGGGTAGACCCTGGTTTAAATACGACCCTCTTTTCAGCATTGACCCGCACTGCCTGCAGCGTCCCCCGGAGACTAGGCAAGCACGTTGAGCGGGTCATCCATGGGTTGAAACTTCGTGTAGCCTTCACCAGTAACTTTTTAAGATGGGGTAACTCAGTTCGCCGCTACCTGACGATATTATGCATGATACTAACCAACTTTACTGAGTATTTACAATGTATTCTGTGAATATTGTATCCACTAAGTCATTTTAATTTTGTGTATGCCCACCTGGTATGATCTCAATAAAGATTCGCAGTATAAATAAATAAATAAATAAATAAATATTGAGCCCGTGCTGTGTCACTGCATCCGCTATAACATTGCGCGGTTAGCACCAAACTTGGTATACGAGGACGGAATAGTCATTTACTAACGTTCTGGGACAGAAGTGGGGACTCAATCCGAGCCACGAAAGTTCTGCTGCTATACTTAGGCGAGTGACGACTTAGAGAAATTATTTGACCTTTTGCCAACTTGGGTTTGAATTGTTAGTCTATTCCTGGTTTTATTATTGTTGTTATCTTGGTTTTTATATAGTATTTTGTCATCTTCCCGTAATTTCAAACACCCCATCAGAAATAGCGAGCTATGCACGAAGCAAGGCTCACATCGTCAGCTTTCATTACCCTTCTCTCTCTATCTCTCGATACTGGTTATTCATACTCCCTTCGCCTTACTGCACCCGAGGGTATATACTACACGACACCAAAGGACGTACCGCTCCCCTCCCCCAAAGAAGAGAATTTCTCACAACCCACATTCTCTCAGCACCTGACTGAGTCATCCTGAATTACACAGTGCAAAGGGCAAGCTTTCCGCCTATACCAGATCATATTTCCGCCATTTTTTAAATTGCTGTTGCAGTATTGCCTATACTTCATTTAAAAAAAAAAGGGTCAGAAAAAGTATTGCGTATTTACGACACCCCCCCCCCCCATCCGCCCCCGCATTTCTTCGTAACTTTCTGCGTCCCTTTCTTGTGCGCGTCATATGTATTTGGTATAAAATTAAGGAGTTCGATTAAGTCACTCCTGAATAGTGCCCAACTTTCCTAAAAGGAGACGCTTGAAAGGAGCTATTGCCGACATGTCTTGCAGAGCTAGGTCCGGCTGCAGCCTACATCCTCCTCCTCCTCTATGAAAAAATAAACAAGTGCTAGACGTTTGTAAAACGTTAAGGCGAAAGCGCATGGGGACGTATGGAAGACGTTAAGCGTGTGGGAACGCTGGCATGATGAGCGGCGTCGGAGCCAGCGGCGGCAGAAGGCGACGACGAACGAGTGAGCAGTGGCACAAGCGCGCCTCTGTGAATACGTGAAGTGTGCAATCAGGCATGCACTAGGCACACCCTAGTAAGCCAGAACCGTGGAGCAGCCGTGGCTTCAGGGAAGCGTGCTCGTCTGGCACCGCGGAAGCCTGGGCTCGATTGGCACCCAGACCGAAATGTACCAAATTTTCTTTTCGAAGCCATTGATTTACTTTGTTTACAGGAATCTCCCTGAGAAATGTGACTTTAATCCGAGCATTTGTCGACGCGATTTTGCTGTTTGCGGCGTCGGCCATTATTGGTCGCGGCGCAGTTGGGCCAACGTCACCGCCAGCGGCACCGCCAACATAAGCACTTGAGGCTGAAAACGCCTGAAAAACGCTTTTATTTAGCCGAGCTTGCTTGCGCAGGCATAAAGATTAGGCCTTCGCGCTTCACCTGCGAGCTTCTATGGTTACTCCATACACGGGCTGCGACAGCACTTATCGCCGCACTGTTTCAAGACTAAAGCTTTTGTGCCGGTTCGCATGTACACAAAAGAGAAAGAGAATAAACTTTTATATACAAATTTACTTGGGATTTCTACCTCGATGTGCGGGGGCCTAGGGCGCCATTGCCTTGCGCGACGCCGCGAGCCCGCTGGACAGGCTGTTGCTGCTCGATCCTGCCGGCTTCAGCTAAGCAGTGCATACTCCCAAGATAGGAGGGACTCTTCGAGGATTGGACATTCCCTCGTAGGGTGGTATACTGTGTGTGTGTCGGGGTGGAAGGCGGGGGGGGGGGTGGAGTCGGGCTACGACCCAATGCGTCCCAATTTGTGTGTTAATGGTAAGTTCAAGGGTGGGTGCCACTGCTACCTGGAGTTCAGTAGCTAGAATATGATGTTCACTGCCCAGGTTCGCCATGATATTGTAGCGGTAGTGGTGGCCACCGTGAGGTCAGGGTATGCGTCCCTGCTTACGCTGTTTCCCAATCCAATGGTTCATTGGGTTTCGTCAGCATGGTCATGTGATAGAGTGCAAGAGCCTGAGTAAGCCAGCAGCCCCTGTTGGTTGTCATTCGGAACCCCAGGCTTGCTGCGGTACTTTGAAATTGTCCATAATGGCCATGTGTTTAGACTGTTTCCAGATACGTGCAAAAAGACTGCCAACATTATCCAACCAAAATGAGAACCAGGGCACCTCACACTTGGTCTACTACAAGTTGTATATGTTAGAACAAAGTGACCTGGGACTGAATTACAAATGACATTTTCAACACGAAAAAGAAAAGCGGCCTGTGGAGGAAGGGGGGGGGGGGGGGGTCTTCAGGGATCGCATTGTGGGAATATCGCACGTAAGCCCGCGCTTTGATTTTGACGCCTTTTTTCAGAACGCTTTATCACCATATCTGATCTCTCATTTTTTTGCTTCCTCCCAGGAGCGAGTTTTCTGCTATTTTTTAAGTTCACATGAAACGTCGCCGTCTACCAGGCTTACTTTTTTCTGCGCAGCAGGCACCCCTCATCATAACTAATCAGGCCATGATTCTTTGTTCACTGCATGAAAAGTTTAGTTGCTCCTGAAGGGCGGCACTCTTTATTTTTCTTTATCCTTACTTCAACCTTCTTTGGAATTAAGCGGGTGTGAATTTAGAAGGGAGGTCAGGTTTCTATAGTGTATTGTCACGCAATGGAAAAAATCTGAATCCACTTAGTCCAGAGTGCAACAAAAGACAAGTAATAATAATAATAATAATAATAATAATAATAATAATAATAATAATAATAATAATAATAATAATAATAATAATAATAATAATAATAATCTTTATTGCACGAAGGAATACAGAATACAAGAAACGGGCCGGTCAAAGCCACAAGTGGTTTGAGGGACTTGGCCCGGCAAATCAGCGCATGAGCGTGCAATATTTACTTTACCATAGACATCTGGCAAGATAATGCAGGGGGACTAACAGTTGGGAAGCATAAAACGAACAAGAAGCAAAACATATAGCAAGAATCAATAGTCGACACCAAGACGGCAAGATGTACATTTTTTGAAATGATGAACAAAATTTGTTACAAATGTTGAAGCAACCATGTTACAGTGAATAAATCATGTTTTTGAATGCCTTTTATGATGTAATGGAGAATGCCTCATTTGGCAAATCGTTCAGAATTTTCGGCACATAAACACAACGCCTAGATTCACCATATCTTGTTGAGGATCGCTGAACTATAAAGCGAACTGTACTACGAAGGCTTCGGGGGGCTGGGTAACATATTTTAACGTCACTAAACCGAAAATGCCTTAGCACCACAGTTTGCGTAAACAGAGTCCCGAAGCATGGAAGGCCAAGCGCTGAGACGATGTTATCATTTGTGATTGATGGAGTGTTGTAGGATATGTTTTTTAGTATGTTTTTTAACAAAGAATCAACACGGCTTTGCCATCGGGTGGGGCAGAAAGCAAAAACAGTAATGCCATATCGAAGAGTGCTGTAGACCAAGGCATGCGCAATAGCTTTTTTTACTTGAAGTGGAACGGTAGATTTAATGTGAAAGAATAACCACGCAGCACTCCTAAGCTTATCGCAAATATGCGATAGTTGACTATGCCACGACATATCGCTGTCGAAGAATGCTCCCAGGTATTTTACCGAGTTTACGTAGTTAACGCAGATAATAATAATAATAATAATAATAATAATAATAATAATAATAATAATAATAATAATAATAATAATAATAATAATAATAATAGCCTATCTTATGTCCACTGCAGGGCGAAGGCCTCTCCCTGCGATCTCCGATTACCCCTGTCCTGCGGCAACCAATTCCAACTATATATAGTACCCGCAAATTTCCTAATTTCGTCGCCCCATCTAGTCTCCTGCCGTCCTCTACTGCGCTTGCCTTCTCTTGGTACCCATTCTGTCACCCTAATGATCCAGCAGTTATCTGATCTGCGCACTGCATGACCTGCCCCTGCCATAACCTGCCATCTTTTTCTCTTAATGTAAATTACAATATCGTCTGTACCCGTTCGCTCTTTGATCCAAACCGCTCTCTTTCTGTCTCTTAAAGTTATGCCTATAGCATTCATCGTTCCATCGCTCTTTGCGCGATCCTTAACTTGTTCAAAAGCTTCTTTTCCAGTCTCCAAGTCTCTGCCCCATATGTCAGCACCGGTAAAATGCACTGATTGTAAGCCTTTCTTTTCAATGATAACGGTAAACCTCCAGTCAGGAGCTAACGATGTCCGCCGTACGCCATCCAACCCAGTTTTATTCTTCTGTGAATTTCCTTCTCATGGTCAGGGTTCCCTGTAATTAGTTGACCTAGGGAAACGTACTCGTTCACAGACTCTAGAGGCTGACTTGCGATCCTCAACTCTTGTTCCCTGGCCCGGTTATTCATCATTACCTGTGTCTTCTGCATAATAATCTTAAGCCCTACTCTTACACTCTTCCTCTTAAGGTCCTCAATCATTTGTTATAACTTGTCTCCAGTGTTGCTGAATAGAACAATGTCATCGGCAAACCGAAGGTTGCTGAGGTATTCGCCGTCAATCCTTACTCCTAAGCCTTCACAGTTTAATAGCTTGAATACTTTTTCCAAGCACGCAGTGAATAGCATTGGAGAGATTGTGTCTCCTTGTCTGACTCCTTTCTTTATAGGTATCTTCCTGCTTTTCTTGTGTAGAGTTAAGGTGACTGTGGTATCACTGTAGATATTTTCCAGGGTATTTACGTAAGTAGTCTGTACTCATTGATTACGCAATGTCTCTATGACGGCTGGTATCTCTACTGAATCAAATGCTTTTTCGTAATATATGAAAGCCATATAGAGAGGCTTATTGTACTCAGCGGATTTCTCGATAACCTGATTAATGACATGGATGTGATCCATTGTAGAGTATCCCATCCTGAAGCCAGCCTGTTCACTTCGTTGACTAAAGTGCAATGTTGCCCTCATTCTATTGGAGGTTAATATAATAATATTTGGGGTTTCACGTGCCAAAACCACTTTCTGATTATGAGGCACGCCGTAGTGGAGGACTCCGGAAATTTTGACCACCTGGGGTTCTTTAACGTGCACCTGAATCTAAGCACACGGGTGTTTTCGCATTTCGCCCCAATCGAAATGCAGCCGCCGTGGCCGGGATTCGATCCCGCGACCTCGTGCTCAGCAGCCCAACACCATAGCCACTGAGCAACCTCTATTGGAGGTTACTTTGGTAAATATTTTATATAATACCGGGAGTAAGCTAATGGGCCTATAATTTTTCAATTCTTTAACGTCTCCCTTTTTGTGGATTATTAAAATACTTGCATTCTTCCAGTTTTCTGAGACCCTTGCAGTCAATAGAGACTTCGTATAAAGAGCCGCCAGTTTTCCAAGCAGTATGTCTCCTCCATCTTTGATTAAATCGACTGTTATTCCATCCTCTCCTAATGCTCTTCCTTGTTTCATGTCTTGCAAGGCCCTTCTTATCTCATCGCTAGTTATAGGAGGAGTTTCTGTATCCTGTTCATTACTGTTTTTAATGGAGGTATCCCGACTCCTCTGGGTATTGTACAGGTCAGTATAGAATTCTTCCGCTTCTTTTACTATATCTTTGAGATTGCTGATATTACCCTGCTTATCTTTCAGTGCATACATCTTGGTTTGTCCTATGCCAAGCTTCTTTCACACTGATTTCATGCTGAATCCATTTTTTACGGCTTCTTCAGTCTTTCTCCTGTTATAGTTTCGAATATCACTTATTTTCGCCTTGTTGATCAGTTTTGACAGTTCTGCAAATTCTATCTTATCTCTTGAGTTGGACACTTTCATTCTTCATTGTTTCTTTATTAGGTCCTTTGTTATTTGGGAGAGCTTGCCTACAGGTTGCCTTGGTGCCTTGCCTCCCACTTCATTTGCTGCCTCTAAAGCCAGTCTAGTTACGGTTTCATTCATTAGCTCTATGTCATCATCATCTCTCTGTTCTAAGGCTGCATATTTGTTTGCAAGTATCAGCCTGAATTTGTCTGCTTTTACCCTTGCGGCCTCTAGGTTGACCTGTTTCTTCTTGACCAATTTTGCTTTTTCTCTTTTCAAATTGAGGTGAACCCTAGCCCTCACTAACCTATGATCACTGCCCTTTACCCTACTTATCACTTCTACATCCTGCACAATGAGGGATCAGCAGAAAGTATTAAGTCAATTTCATTTCTTGTTTCACCACTAGGGCTTTTCCAGGTCCACTTTCTGTTGCTACGCTTCCTGAAAAAGGTGTTCATTATTCGAAGCTCATTTATTTCTGCGGATTCTACCAGCATCTCTCCTCTAGCGTTCCTAGAATCAACGCTGTAGTTGCCGATTTCTTGTTCACCAGCCTGCACCAATTTCACCAATTCACCTATTTCGTTTTTAGCGGACCTGGCTATAGCAGACTATCGACTAAGACTGACAAGTTTTTGAGGAAATTTTGTCTAGATAGTGTAAATACTACATACTTTGCGGCAGAGATGCGTTTTTTCGGCAGTGCACTGCACGTAACTAGGGTGTGCGGCAGTGCGCTACTCGCAATTACTTCCGGCTGCTTGAGAAATTTGCGAAAATGCTCCTTTTCATAAAGAGGGCCTCACCAGGTCTGACCATTTTGAGCTGACGAGCGCTGTGCATACAATGCGCACTAATGATTGTGTCTGCTAAGTATCACATTTGCTACGCACTGCGGAAAGAGCTGAAATCTCAAACCGAACGCTGTTTGCCTTTCTCCTCGTGGGCGCTGCGCTCCCAGCTGGAGAGTCTACGTATATCACAAAAGTGTGCCTACGTGCATTGCACTGCTGTGACATCACTCGTGGTGACATGCGAATTTAAGAATTATTCAAGGCAACATCTGTTATTTGTGCAATCTGTTGATTCAATAGACGAATTGAAGTTTAGAGAAATAATAAAAGACGCAAACCGAATGTCTGCATGTTCTTGTTGTACTCTGCACTGCAGCAAGAGGGATGTACTTCCGATTTGTCTGCTTGTTCCCACGTCATGCAGTCGCGAATGGAGATAATGAAAGTATGTCATTTTCTATCGTGTTCCAGCGCGCGATCATGCTCTATGAACCGCTTGCGTCTGCCTTAGTATGTATTTGCGTAACACTGACTTATCCCGAAAATCAGGTGTTCTCGTGCACATCACACAGAACAGTCGCGCATCACTACAGTATGCTGAGTTTGCACTTTTCTTATCGCTAATTCAACATATTCATAAAACTGATCTACTCCCTCATCGTCGTGACTAGAGGTTGGAGCGCAGGCTTCTACTACCTTTAATCTATACCTCTTATTAAGTTTGATTTCGACTACTGCTACCCTCTCATTAATGCTGTAGAACCCGTCAGTGTTGCCCGCCATGTCCTTATAGATTAGGAATCCAACCCCGTATTGCTTCTTATCAGGCAGACCTCTATAGCAGAGGACATGGACGTTATTTAGCAATGTATAAGCCTCACCAGTTCTTAAAATCTCACTAAGACCGATAATATCCCAAAAAACGTCTGATAGTTCCTCAAAGAGTCCTGCTAAGCTAGCCTCACTCGACAGAGTTCGGCTGTTAAAAGTAGACAAGGTCAGTTTCCATTGGCGGCCTGTCCAGACCCAGAGATTCTTAGCACCCTCTGCTGCGTTACAGGTCTGACCGCCGCCTTGGTCAGGTGCTCCGCAGCCAATGGGGACGGAGGGCCGCGGGTTAATTGTAGATATCATCAGGGAGGTTGTGGCCGAATACTGCACCAGGGAAGCCAATTCCTGTTCTGGCGAGGGAGTGTCTTTTTTCAAGCCTAATGGGCCATGCTAATTTGGTTTTACCTGGATTAGTATAGGCCCACTCGCTCTGGGCTTCTTTCGCCGGTGTCAGGCGTCCCTCCAAGCCTGCAGATATAATACGCGCTATGACAGCGCGGCTGACTTGAAGGCTTTGTGCTTAGATAACACGAAATGTCTTCCTTTCTTTCTTTCTTTCTTTCTTTCTTTCTTTCTTTCTTTCTTTCTTTCTTTCTTTCTTTCTTTCTTTCTTTCTTTCTTTCTTTCTCTTTGCTTTAACGTAACGGCATTCTTTGCTTATTTCAGGCACGTTGCGGTAGATCGGTAGGTATTTCCTGTGTCGCAACACTTCGCACCTCTGTAATAGAACATTGGCATTATATTTCAGCAGAATATGCCATCGGACCTCCATATCGGTAAACTTATAGCTAAACTCTCCGAGGTTGTTGTAATGTTATGTAGGCAGTTTCTTGCCTAGAGGAGTCAAATTACTAATTTATAATGCTATATTTCTATCTAAGGTAACGTATGGTCACTTAGTTTGGGATACGACTACGCACAAAAATATTTCAGCCCTGTTCGTATTACAGAATAAAACAGTCAGAATAATTGCTGATGTTTCCTTTCACGCTCACACAGCCCCTTCATTCAGCGCATTGTATATACAAACTGTCCAAGAAATTCATAGGACGTTACTGCTATGTCGGTACGAAAGTGATCGCAAAAGTCATAGCGCTTTCTTCCGCTGCTGTGGTGAATCTTACCGAACGAGGCAGAATATATCCTACCAGAACAAATGATTTCTGGGATACACCGCATTCCAGAACGGGCTACGGTAACCAATAGGTGCGTGATCAGCTCCCCTGACTACTTACCATGCCATAGCGAAAAAAATGCATGTCATACTCGCCAAGGCAAGGTTACACGCAATTATATTGCATGCGTATCCGACATACTCTCTAACCAAAATACCAAACATTTCATTTGGCCTGGCTCATTTGTAACCGATATACGTGGCAAAGAGGGCCGTTTATTTTGACTGCTATTTTAGTTTTTACGCAGAACTACGTGCATGATATTGTTTTTTGAGGATCCGATTGCATAAAAAATAAATAACAAAATTAGAGCCATTCCACTCTTTGAGGATGGGTATATATGGTGATAAATATGTCGATAATGAATATGTTGATTGAAAATGAAATACCCATACCAAAATGAATTTTCTTTTTCGTGATTTTGTTGTTGTTTTATTTAATTGCATACTCATTGCTTCTTTATTATTTTTAGCCTTCTTTTGTTTGCATTTTGGTTTTACTATTTGGTCGCCAAGGTGACTATCACTTTATGATCGCTATGATTTATGGCCAGTGGCTCTGTGGCGACACTGAAAAAGTTCTTGGCCAATGTGAGGTCTATACACGGCCGATGACGAGTCGTGGACACACTGATGTTCGTGTAACACTGAATGCCGAACCTTTCCAAGAGAAACGCCACGAATCACTTTCGATCTGGCCGAGACATGTATATGTTGAAATCGCCCAGAATTACGATGGGAGTGGAGTTGGTAGGGGTGGGTCCAACCAAAGGTGCATACGCTTGGTATTTGCGGCACGATCTTCGTCCGCATTACCTGCCGCCCGCCGTCGATGCGCACATTCCCACTTTTGTTACCGACGGCGTTCTTCGAAGACGCGCTGTGCTTTCGCAGTCCTCACCACACGCGGCCTGCCCATTGCACGGGTGGAAGGGGACTGAGGTAAGGTTACGTGGTGTGCATCGCGAACGGCTGGCAACACAGGCGGTCCTTGCGTAGCAGCGGTCAATGGACTTGGTCACGCAGATTCACTCCACTCCTTAGTAGGCCCGTCACTATTTTTGCACCCTACTGCTGCACAAGTCTGCTCGCTGCCGTTTCACATTTTGCAGCATGAATGGAACACAGTGATTTGGAGAAGACCCCGTTGCGTGTCCGAAAGCTTATCGCACATTAGCAGAGCAGAAGCGGTAACGGTTTCGAATTCGAGCGCTTTCGTATGACGCAACGTGCGGCGGAAACGCCGTCTCATTCCTCTAGAACAAAGGTTTCTAAACTTTTTTGTACAGAGCTCCGGATTGCAGACAAGCACCGACGACGAGGGCCGGACATTACATAACTTAACAAAAGTTACCCAAGATGAATTAGTAAACGGTACTATGTGTAAATATTTTATTCCAATTAATTTTCTTTGTGGCCTGTTCGCAGTCATTCTGTACGAAGCGCATAACTACGAGACGTTGAGGTTGTCTGGGAAGCGTATCCACTCTTTAGAAAGAGCTTCGCTTCGCAGGTGTGTTCTTACCGAAACGTCGGTATTTCTACGAATTCGTGTTGACTTTTGTTCATAGCGTTTACATTTATGGTAGTGTAGTATTGTCATGAATAAAACAGCGCAATACGCAGGAAAGAGAGCGCAGAGACTTTGTACGGGTAAACGGCTCACCTCGAAACAGCTGTCATCGGAAAGACTGCTGCTGGCAACCTGCCGGCCACATCCGGCCTGCGGGCCGTAGTTTGTAGATCCCTGGTCTAGAGCAAACTACTCCGCGAAAAGGGTCTATAGACGCACAAAGAGCGCGGTGCTTTCTCTCATGAATAAAGAGGATGTAATCTTGGGGGCTCGACACCGCGGTGAGGATGCCAAGATTACAACCAATGCTCTTTCAGGTCACTGTGTGCTGCGGGCTGCTGGGCTCCTTCTGGCTTGCTTCGGTTCCTGTGCCATGTTACAGTCCAGCATCATCGTGTTCGACGCCTAATCTTCGCGCAGTGAATTGTTTCACCTGCTGGCAAAACTGAAACGCCTCCTTGTTGACCGACTTTTCCTGTGCTGCGCACACCGGAGTAACCGACTCGTCTTGGCTTCTACCCGATTCCCGGCCTCTGCACTTGAGACCTTTTACGCTTGGTATTCCAGCCTTGGATGGAAATGACCTTCTCATCTGGCAACGTGCCTCTTCCGTCACGATAGACGGTCTGCGCAATACCGGGTACAAGCTTGCCGGTTTGGGATCGCTTACGGCCTTTGCTACGCTATGCCACGCTTACAGCCTCTGCTGTTTCAGGTTAGTTACTTGAATAATGCTTCTTGTATAAGACGTAGCAACCGTTGCTTCCTTGTGGTGTCGTGCCCACCAGAGCTTAGGGGTTTATTAAAGCGACTCTTGTGTCGTGCGTATGTATGTAGTAGCATGCGTGAACTTTCATTAATGCTAGCGGGTGATGTGGAGTCGAATCCTGCTGAGTAAGTCGGAGGCCGACGCATTCGCGCTTGCCCTTAATGAAATACGTGACCTCGAGGAAAGCCACGAAGCTTTACTTTCTAAACATGCTACCGCCGAGATAGAAATTAAACAGCTGAAGCGCAAAGTAGAAATGCTTGAAAAAGTCAATGTTGCACGTCTTGCAGACGGGGCTCGTGCGGTTGCTGACGGCCTTCGTGTCATGTCTGACAAATTGAAAGCGGCTGACAACGAAATTAAAAGTTTAAGCACCAAGGTGAATTCCCTGGAAGAAATCAATGTTTCTCTGTTTGTGACCGCACCTTCTGGTTCGGCTGACGTTTTACTTGATGTGCCGTATCAGCTGTCGAAAATTACGAATTGGTGCGATGATGCGGAAAATAGGTTGCGTTGATCTAAGCTTTTCTTTTTTGGCCTAGATGACGAAACCAATGAAAATTGGGCAGTCTCAGAAGATAAGGTGAAATTTTGTTCCGATCACCTAGGCATTTCCGTAACAAGTTCGCAATTAAAACGAGTGCACAGGCTGGGCAGATTTATCAAGGATAAACAAAGGCCTGTCATTCCAAGTTTACCTTTTTCAGGGACAAAGAACAGATTTTGTCAAATGCACGTAAGCTTGATGGATCCGCTTTACATACGCGATGATTTTTCTGTCAAAACGCGACAAGCGCGCCGAAAGCTTCTGGAATGCGCAAAGGCCCAAAACAAACCATTCAAGTTATCCGTGGATGAGCTTCGCATTGATACTAATTCCTGCGTTTTTGATAATTCTAACAACGCAGTTGTGCTGTCTATGAGATAGCGTGAGGCTAACACGCGCACGCGTAAGCGAAGTCATTTAACTTCGCCGTCCTTATCTGGTGTCTTTTACTAACATTCGAAGGCTACTGCCCAAGAGGGATGAGTTGTGTTCTTATTTAGATGTTCTTATTTAGATGTTTATATGAAACATTATCCGCAGGAATTGCCTCTCACTTACTAGACATAATCATAAAAAATTCTGGCAAATAATTTCTCCCTATAGTAAGTCTACTATTCGCATTATAATACATGATTCAAAACAATTTCCACTTTCTGATGAAGATTCTGCGGTTGCTTTCAATGCATATTTCGCGTCAGTTTTTACACAAGAAGACTATTCCAATGTGCCATTAGTTCCAGAACAACCCTTCCCTTTCATGGCTCCGATCACCATCACTGACGAAAGTATCGCGAACCTCATCACGAATCTTAGCTTCTACTACATCTGGCATTGATCACAGCAACTCTTAAATACTGAAGAATACTACTGATATTTTCAGTCGCTTTGTGTCTTCTCTTTAACCAGTATGTAGCATCAGATGAGCTGCCTAAGGGCTGGAAGATTGGTAACGTAGTTCTCCTATTTAAATCCGGTGACAAGCACTCGCCCTGTAATTATCGACCTATCTCACTAATATGCATATGCTGCAAATTACATGAACATATTATAGCTTCTCATATCTACGGTCACCTTGAATCAAATAACTTTTTTTTTCTAATCAGCATGGCTTCAAAAAAGGCTACTCATGTGACACTAATTCATTTGAATTCACGACTGACCTTCATTTTAACATGAACTCTAACGATCAAATCGATTGCCTCTTTCTTGATTTCGCTAAGGCATTCGATACTGTACCTCATTGCCATTTAATTTCCAAATTATCTGCCGTTTGTATTGATTCATTCACACTCTCTTGGCTACGTAGCTTCTTGTCTTCGCGGCAGCAACTTACAGTGGTCAACAACATTTCGTCACCCGCCGTGGTTGCTCAGTGGCTATGGTGTTGGGCTGCTGAGCACGAGGTCGCGGGATCGAATCCCGGCCACGGCGGCCGCATTTCGATGGGGGCGAAATGCGAAAACACCCGTGTGCTTAGATTTAGGTGCACGTTAAAGAACCCCAGGTGGTCAAAATTTCCGGAGTCCTCCACTACGGCGTGCCTCATAATCAGAAAGTGGTTTTGGCACGTAAAACCCCAAATATAAAAAAAAAAAATATAACATTTCGTCTAACCTATGCTACGTCACGTCCGGTGTCCCCCAAGGCAGTGTGCTAGGTCTATTACTCTTTTTAGTACACATTAACGACTTACCCGCTAACCTTTCATCCTCAGGTTGTTCGCTGACGACTCCGTCATCTACCGCAATATTAAAAGTTTCGATGATCATCTTACTCTCCAAAATGATCTTGAACTAACCTATAGATGGTGCGTAACTTGGCAGATGTCCCTTAACGCCTCCAAATACAAGTTAATCTCGTTTAGTCGAAAGCGTGCTAATTGTGTTTCACTATTCTATTGACATTACCGTAGTTTCGACTGCCCCATCGTACAAATGTCTCGGCGCTTATCTTTCACCAGCCTTATCCTGTACAACGCATTTAGCAACTGTCTCATCCGAAGCTTCTCAATCCCTCGGCTACCTGCGTAGAAACTTGCGTAACGCGCCTTCTAATGTACAAAAATCGGCATATCTTACTTATGTTTGCCCGCAACTGGAAGACGCTTCATCCACATGGTCACAATATTAAGATTATCTAATCCGTATGTTGAAAGCCGTTCAGAATAGGGCAGCCAGATTCATCTCTGGCAACTACGGCTATCATTCGAGCATTACCTGAATAAAACAAGATCTTGCATTTCAGTAATTAGAAGATTGCCGCGTCATTGCTCTTTTATGTCTGTTTCACAGGTTTCACAGCTGAGCTTACTTCTTTTGCATGAAAATTACAGCAACCACGTGCACATCTATACCGATGGATCGATTACGTCATCCAGTTCCGGTGGTGCGGTGGTTATACCAGCGCGAGGAATAACATTGCGGTTCAAGACATCGCATGTCACAACCTCAATGGTGGCAGAACTAACTCTTTGTCGTGCACTGGAATTCATTGATTCTGAAAGACCTACAAAATGGGCTGCGTTCTGTGATTCAAAACCGGCATTACAGTGCACGCAGTCAGTCCTCCGACGCGGATGTCATGGCCAATTGACATACGAAATCGTGAAACTTCACCATCACGTCCAACAAAAAGGTCACGAGGTTGTTTTTCAATGGGTACCTGACCATTGTGGAATCAGTGGCAATGATTCCGTAGATAACGCTGCTCGCACAGCACATCATGAGGAGCACAGCGTTCTAATTCCGCTTTCGAGGACAGACACCTGGCACGCAGTCTCTCACTGGCCGAGTAGAACTCGCCAAACTTATGACTTACACGACTGCATCGATTAAACCCCTCACTGCAACTCCGACCTCCACTCGGACTTCCTCGACGTGAAGCTACGCTTCTCTGTCGCCTTTGGTTAGGAGTTGCCTTCACAAAGGCATACTCTACATTAATTGGAGTGGCCGCCAGTGCAGCATGCCAGGTCTGCGGCACCGAAAAAAAATATCGACCACCTGCTGTGCCACTGTCCACGATATGCCCCAGAAAGACAAGAACTTGCCAACGCTCTTCAAAAACTGGACAATCGGCCGCTTTCTGTGCAGGTGCTGCTGGAACCCCACCCCCATCGCTCGTCGGCCCATAAAGCGGTGAAGGCGCTTTTGTGCTTCTTGAGGACGACGGGTTTGTGCGACCATCTTTGACTATTAATGCAATTTCTATAAGACCACACGCGTCAGTGAACTCACCGCTAATTGCCCTCTTTCCTTCCCTCCTCTCTCTCCCTGTCAGCTTTGTTTTCCCATTTACCATTAACCCGGTGTAGGGTAGCCAACCGTACGTTATTCTGGTTAACCTCCCTGCCTTCTGCTTTTCTCTTTCCCTCCCTTCCTTCACAGGTACATTTATAGCAATAACTTTCATTGTTTGCCGCTTCATGTTCCTGTGCGCACATCTCGCCGCATTCACAACGGACTTAGTTTCATGAATATTCATGTTCAAACGCAAGCATTTCACTCATCACCACTACCAAGAGCTATTGCACATTGGAACAGTCTCCCGGATCCCATTCCATCCATCTCCAATCGTGAAACATTCCGTGATAACCTGAATTCGTTGCGCGTTAATATTGTATAACGATGTTGCGCTTTGCTATTTTTGTCATGTAATTACTGTAGCCCTCCTCACTCAATGCCCTTCAGTGGGCCTTTAAGGTAATGTGAATAAATAAATAATCTCTGTTGCTGTTCGATCTTTTGCCAACGCATCACTGTGTGCACGGGCTATTCTGCATAGATCAAAAGAAGATGGAAACTTTAATGATGCTGTTCGAGAAAGATTAAAGGTTCCGCCTGAGAGCAATAGCGAAGGCGTTTGGTGCTATGCCGGCCTGTTCTTTTTTTTTTTCGCCTTGAAGTTCAGCGCAGTCGTGTTTGTGCACTTGTGTTTTCAGAACCCGATTCCTGGAGCCTTGTTTGGCTGCGTTGCCCCTGATGGCCCACTCATTTTTGTAAGAAGATGTCTGCATAATTAGAACAGCGGCTGTTCTCGCCGATCTGGCAGTGCTTTAGGTTCTAGATTGCATTAAGTATGCTGTCACCAATTTATTTTAAATCACTTCTTTTTCTCACTTTCTCATCTCTGTTACCATATGTAAAAGTTCGTTGTAGTGCTATACAGTATTTGTTTTCTGGTGTCTTTATTGCTATTCTTATCTTTATTCATACTCATTATAATGCAGCGAATCAGTTTGTGTTCAGGGAGCGGGAAGAAAGCGTTGGAAATGGATCCGGTTCAATTCACGTATTGGAGAGAAAAACTGGACCATCTTGACACTTCTCTGGCCAATGACGCTGAAATCTGCCAGGTATAATGAACATTACTGGGACTGGTAACTGGAAATGCTGACGCGGATAATATGTTTGGCATTAGGAATAAGCGGTGCCGGTTGTGTGAATGACCATTAAGGAAGTGTGTTCAGCTGAATTGGTGACATACACTTCCGGAATGCTATAAAAGCCAGTCTTACCGGAATTGTAAGACTGAGTAGCCCATAAATACGCGGAAACGCAGGCACGCTCGAAGTTCTTCGCGATGTCATGAAAGTTGGCCATTTTCTGCTCGTAACTAGTTAATAAACAACGATTATATCACAATATCAATGAACAACAAAACATAGTGATTTTTTTTAGTTCAGTTATTGTGGTAACAGTCATGCATGTTTAGCGCAACACCAGCAACTTCCTGTTCATTTTATCTATCGATGAATTCACTCTTTATGTTGTGCGCAATTTTTCTCTTATTTTTTCCCCTGGATGCAGTGCATTTTCTATGTAACAGTGCGGGGCAGCAGCCCAAAGAAAGATGCTAAATATGCTTCCCTTCTCTTTGTTTGCTTCTTTTTATGGCATTTCAGTATGAGTTTATGTATATCTATTGTTGTGTTTACGTACTTATTCAAAGCATGGTAGCGTATGTATGTTAACATATATTTACCCGCTTCTGGGAAAGTCGATGAATTAACTCTTCGGTAGAACGCGTCTATCTCTGTTCCTTACATTTTTACCAAATTTCTCACGTTTTTTCGGAGGCGCTGCTCTCTACCTCGGGGAGACGGAAGTGGAACTTTCCACGGGCCTGCCCAACCTGAGGTCTGGTATTGTAAGCTCCCCGGTGAATCAACACACCTGGTCCAGAAACAGCGAGGTCGTCAGGGAGGCTCCCTGCCGTGTGGCTGTGGAGGCGTAGTCTTCTGCGGCGCAGCCCGGCCAAGGTCAACTATGGAGAGCTCCTCGAGGAAACATGAGGTACCTGGTCCAGCACCAGCGAGGACGCCGAACTGTACTCGGTCACAGGCAGCGACTCGTCAGATGACATCTTTTAATCTATGATGAGCAGAAAGGTAAAAATAAGGAACATCACCAGCGAGGAGATTAATCCCGAAGACAAAAAAGAAAGGCTGGTCGCATACCATTCTCTTCGTGCCCGCGGACTCCTCCGTTAGCCTTCGAGCAGTAAACAGGCAAGTTCCCTCCGTGTTCCTCGAGGGAATCGCGCCGAATGAAGTAAGGTAAGTCCAAATAAACATGCGAATGAATATCCTCGCTGTGTATGTGAAAAACGGTAGGGCTGGAGAAGCTTCGAATCGAAAAATAACAAATTTGGGCGGCATGAGTGCAGTATAAGCGATTGTACCATTGGACGGCGCCAGCATGGCGAGCGTCAATTACGTCATTGATTTGGCCGTAACGAACTCAGACCTGCCAATCCTTATCAAACCGGCCAACGAAGGAGTTTTATTCACATGTGTGCTTCGCCTTGCTAAAACACGCTGCTTAATGTTGATAATCAAGGATGATTTCATCCCTACGCATGTCAAGGATGGCCAATTCCGGCATGCTGTTCGGCCATTCGTCCCCAAGCCCCTTCAGTACCATAACTGCACCAAGATTGGCCATGTCAAGATTTTTCTCGCTGCGCTGAGTCGCACACAGCAGACACTTGCTGCGTAACAAATCTGACGTGCGGTAATTGTGATGGCACCCGTGATGCCTCATCCGAAGACTTCCCACAAATCAAAAGTGAAATTTCCATCCTCAAACACATGCTTAGAGACAGCTCATCCCACAGAGAAGCTGCTGACAAAGTACGATGCATGGCGTAATCGTCGACGCGAGCGTACAAGACGGGGTGCTGTTCATACGCAGATTGTACTTAACTCATCACCTTAAAGCACAAGTAAACCTGCAAGCACGAAGACGACGCAAAATGCCTCGAGCAGCCAGTCGCGCGGCAATTTTTCGTGCATTTGCGGGCTTCTTTCACGCTCGTAAAAGTACTTTTGTGTAGCACGTATTCAGCAAGAGAAAGCTGTATAGGAAGTTTTTCATGTCAATTTCATGACAATTTTCTCATTGACACTTTTCATGTAATTATAATATTGTAACGTAGATTGAAGACGGAGTCTTGCAAAATAGACGTTTCTCTTTAATGACGGGCCTGAAGAAGAACATTCAGCTTACGCGCTTCATCGTCTTTCATGGCGCCGACGTTTGCGCGCTCCTTCCTGCGGTGCGGGAGTCCCACATCACTGTGCCAATTGCATCCCATGCGAAAAGCGACCGTCTCGGTCGCGTCAAAAGTTCATTGAGTGACGTAAGAAATGGAGCTCCTCAGGTGCATCTCGGCGTTCACGTACGCGCATAGTATGGTTTCATGCGCAGTACATGAACAACTTCAACACGAGGACGACGACGGAGCGAACCGGAGTCAGAACTGCAGGGGACGACTTCGTAGGTCACGTCACTGAGGCAGCGTGTAACCTTGTAGGGACCAAAATACCGGCGGATCAACTTTTCCGAGAGTCCATGGCGACGGATGGGCGTCCAGACCCACACGCAGGCGCCGGTATTGTAATGGTCGTCGCGTCGACCCTGGTTGTATCGAAGGGTGTCGGTATGCTGTTGGCTCCGGATACGATGCCGAACAAGCTGGCGTGCCTCTCCGGCTGCTTGTATGAACTCTTCCACGTGTTCGCTGGTCGGGCTATTATCAGCCAGAGGTAGCATGGCGTCAAATGTTGACGTGACGTGGCGCCCGTATACAAGTTCGAACGGCGTAAACTGTGTAGTCTCCTGTACAGCAGTGTCATACGCGAAGGCCACATAGGGTAAAATCTCGTCCCACGTCTTGTGCTCTACGTCGACATACATGGAGAGCATATCAGCCAACGTTCTTTTCAGACGTTCCGTTAATCCATTGGTTTGAGGGTGATACGCAGTGCTCTTGCGGTGAGAGCTATGCGTCAGGTGGAGAACATCCTGCATAAGTTCCGCTGTAAATGCTGTACCGCAGTCGGTGATGAGAACACACGGTGTACCATGTCGTAGGACGATGTGGCGTACAAAGAACTTGGTCGCTTCATACGAATTTGCTTGCGGAATAACTTCGGTTTCGGCGTACCGGGTTAAGTAGTTGGTAGCGACGACTATCCATCTGTTGTGCGAAGAGGTCACTGGGAATGGCCCAAGTAGATCCATTCGTATTTGTTGGAACGATGCTTGAGGAGGATACACAGGGTGGAGAAAGCCAGCCGGTTTAACTAGTGGTTTCTTGCGGCGCTGACAATCGCGGCAGGTCTTCACGTACCGTTGCACAGAAGAAAAAATCCGGGGCCAGTAATACTTCTATCGTATCCTTGCTAATGTCTTGGCGAATCCCAGGTGCCCCGCGCATGGCTCATCATGGCAGACTTGCAAAATGTCTTGGCGCAGCGCCGACGGCACGACAAGGAGGTACGTATTGGGACCGCTTCCGCAGTTTTTCCTGTCAAGGACATTGTTATGGAAGTAGTACAATGATAAGCCGCGCACGAGTGAGCGGGGTAAAACACCTCTAACTCCTTGAAGGTGCTCGATCAGCGGCAGCAGCTCAGGGTCAGCGCGCTGGTGCTCAGTCATCCTTATGGCGTCGATAACGCCGACAAATGGCAAGTCATGGTCAGGGTCCGATGACGTCGTAGGCAGTGGTGTGCGTGACAAACAGTCAGCGTCACTGTGCTTCCTTCCAGATCGGTAGATAACTGTGATGTCACCGTAACCACGGGCTAGTCTGCCTGAAGGATCCTTGAGGTTGGTAAGCCAGCACAGGGCGTGGTGATCGCTGACAGCCCTAAGGGTCTACCGTACAAGTAGGGTCGGAATTTACTAATTGCCCACACAACTGCTAAGCATTCTTTTTCAGTGGTTGAGTAGTTTTTCTCAGCCTTGGTGAGAATGCGGCTTGCATAAGTAATGCTGCGTTCCGCACCAGCTTGCCACTGCACAAGAACTGCGCCGAGACCCCGTATTGCTGGCGTCAGTACGAATTTCAGTGTCAGCGTCATCGTCGAAATGAGCAAGTATTGGGGTCTTTTGCAAACGCTTCCGCAATTCATTGAACGACTGCTGCTGCTCGTCCGCCCAAATGAAAGACACATCGTCGCGTGTAAGCCGTGTCAGAGGCTCAGCAATTCTCGAGAATTCCTCGACGAAGCACCTATAATATGTGTACAAACCAAGGAAGCGTTGGACAGCCTTCTTGTCCGTGGGTGGCGAAAACTCGGCTACGGCAGCTAACTTGTCGGGGTCTGGTCGGACGCCTTGAGGACCAACAACATGGCCAAGAAATTTGAGCTCTTGGAACCCGAAGTAGCATTTTTCAGGCTTGATCGTGAGGCCCGCAGTACGGATAGCCGCGAGGACACTCTCGAACCGTGCGATATGTTCGACAAACATGCTCGAGAACACGACGACGTCGTCCAAGTATACGAGGCAGGTTTGCCATTTGAGTTGAGCAAGCACGGTATCCATCATGCGCTGAAAGGTGGTAGGTGGGGAAGAGAGACCGAAGCGGAGAACTTTGAACTATTAAAGCCCGTCAGTTGCCACAAACGCTGTTTTCTCAGGATCCTGTTCATCAACTTCGATTTACCCATACCCTGATTTAAGATCGATCGAAAAAGAAAACTCAGCGTGTTGTAGACGATCCAATGCGTCGTTGATGCGTGGCAATGGATAAACATCATGCTTGGTGACACGGTTCAACTTTCTGTAATCTACACAGAAGCGTAGTGTGTTGTCTTTCTTTCTGACTAACACTAGAGGGGAGGCCCACAGGCTTGTGGATGGCTGGATCACGTCGTCTTGGAGCATCTCTTTCACCTAATGCTTGATCACTTCCCGTTCCACTGGAGACACTCTGTAAGGACGCTGAAGAACAGGACGTGCAGACTGGTCCGTAATAATGCGGTGCTTTGTGGTGGACATGTGCCGCACTTTGGATGATGTTGAAAAACAGCCCGGAAATTCATTCACGAGACTCAGTAGACGGTCTTTCTGGTGGTCTGGCAGAGCGGCGTTAACGTGAATCCGTTCTTTTAGGCTGAATAACTCAGATTGCCGAGACGAGGTGGTTGCCAATGTGGCAATGTCAGGTAACATCAATGATTTCGCGAAGAAATACGATTGTCGTTCCTCGCGGTACATGCCGATACTCGTTGCTAACGTTTGTTAGCTAAATGACAACATTTGTTTCGCACCTGAAGAAGCCCTCTGGCTATGCAAATGTGGCGCTCAAGAAGCAGGGGAATGTTTGCCTCAGCAATTCCTTCGTCCTCCATGTCGCATAGGACAAGGGTAAGCACGCTGCTCTTGGGTGGCAACGTGACGTGATCGTCAGATACGCGAAGTGCGATATCACGGTCGTTGTCATTACTGTTCGCTATGGCTTGCGTAGTAGCGAAGCTGACTCTGGACTCTTGCAGGTCGATGATGGCACTGTTCGCCTGAAAGAAATCCATACCAAGTGTAAGGTCCTTTGAACATTCAGGAAGAATGACGGAGTCGCCGATGTACGTGAAGCCCCGAATGTTGACTCGTGCTGTGCACCGGACCATTGGAGTTATGAGGTGCCCTCCTGCAGTACGAATCTGAGTTCCGGTCCATTACGTCGAAACTTTGTTCAGTATACGCGCGAGATTCTGACTCATAACAGACGTGTCCGCACCCGTGTCGATTAACGCCGTGACTTCGTGGTCATCTATGGTAACTGGTACGTCACAGGATACTTACTCCGAACTACGCTGCTTTCTCTGCGTCTCAATTACGTAATATCGCGGTCGTCGTTGTGGAGGATCTTCAGCGTTCGCAACGTCAGCGACCTCACCTCTGCAGGTCGCTTGACTCAGTTTTCCCGGGAGGCAGGGCTGGGTGAGCGATGCCTTGTTCCTCTCGGCGTGAAGAGGGGGCTGGAAGACCTGTTTCAGGTGGGTGACGGTGATCGGGGTTCACGGAATCGTGGGGCAAACGAGGTGCTGGCGTCTGCGAGGTATGCTTCAATCTCCAGGGGCTGTTCACCACTGCGCGGGCACTGCGCATTCAGTGAAAATCCACGGAGCCCAGCTCGGCGGGAAGGACACGCCCTGTAGAAGTGATCGGCTTCACCACAATAAAAACACAAGGGCTTCCGGTCTGTAGTGCGCCATACGTCGCTCTTGCGGGGTGGTCGTGTTTCAGCCACGAATGGCGTGCGGCGAGGCCTGAAATCACCAGTTGCTTGTTCAACGGCGCGCACACCGTGAAAGTCCGGGACGTCGCTCACATCGCAAAAAATCAGGGACAACGAACTTCGCGCAGCTTCCGCATACGACATGCGAGGTTGTGGCTGCCATACCTCGTGCCGTGGTGTCTTGCTTCCCCACCCGCCGTGGTTGCTCAGTGGCTATGGTGTTTGGCTGCTGAGCACGAGGTCGCGGGATCGAATCCCGGCCACGGCGGCCGCATTTCGATGGGGGCGAAATGCGAAAACACCCGTGTGCTTAGATTTAGGTGCACGTTAAAGAACCCCAGGTGGTCAAAATTTCCGGAGTCCTCCACTACGGCGTGCCTCATAATCAGAAAGTGGTTTTGGCACGTAAAACCCCAAATATTATTATTATCTTGCTTCCCTCTGAGACTTGGACTGCCTGCCTGATTTCCTCTCTGACGACCTCAGCCAGAGCGAGTCGCTGTACCGATGCCGGAGCCACCTGAAGCTTTTGGAGCTCTTCTCGAACAACAAGCCTAATGAGCTCCCGTGAGGCGTCGGTATTGTCCAGACGTATAGCGAGAGGGTCACGCGATAGGGTCAACATGTCGCGGTTGTACTGCCTTGTTCACTGCTGCAGTGCCTTTTCCATTGATATAGCTTCCGCGAGAAGCTCTGTAACGGTCTTTGGTGGGTTGCGTATTAGGGCACCGAATAGCTCTTGCTTGACACCACGCATCAAGTTCCTGAGCTTCTTTTCTTTCGACATGGACAGATCCGCACGTCGGAAAAGTCGGCACATATCTTCGACAAACATTGCGACGCTTTCGTTCGGCTTCTGTACTCTTGCCTGAATTGCAGATTCAGCTCGCTCCTTGCGATCGAGGCTGGCGTATGTGCTGATTAGCTGCCGTCGGAATTCGTCTCATATCGATAGGGCCGCATCACGGTTCTCAAACCATGTCCGTGCATAGTCCTCGAGGGCAAAGTAGGCGTTGCATAGCTTGCGCTCTGGAGTCCAGCCGTTGAATTCTGCGACACGCCCAAAGTGATCGAGCCAGTCCTCTACATCCTCGAAGGAGTCCCCATGGAAGGACGTGGGGATTAGCGGCTGGTTGAGGACGACCTCGGTCGGCGCGATTGAGGAAGAAGACGGAACCGATGTACTCATCCTTCTAACTTGATTGGGTAGAAGCTCGTGCTCAGGTGGCAGTTCTTGAAGTCTACGGCTTGTCCGTACGTGTATAGGAGTCAGCTCGACCGGACTCCGTACTGGGCTTGTAGACAATGTTCGATGTGGGAGTGGCAGCATGTAGCCAGCACCTCCACCAGAAAAATGTAACGTAGACTGAAGACGGAGTCTTTCAAATAGACGCTTCTGTTTAATGTTGGGCCAGAAGAAGAACGTGCAGCTCACACGCTTCATCGTCTTTCATGGCGCCTACCTTCGCGCGCGCCGTCCTGTGGTGCGGGAGCCTCACATCATTGTGTCAATATTTGAGAAGTTGATTAATTAATTAACACTAATTATCCTATTAGATGGAACGAAAAAAATAATTTCAGTATCTCCAAGCGACGACAAACAACATTACCTTGGTTCTGTCCAGCTACGTGGCATCTGCATATTTTTAAACTCTACCTAAAGTAGCTGGGACACCCTCTATATGAATATGTTTTTCCCTTATTAGCTGACCTGTACAAATTTTGTTGTATATTGTAATCGACCAGCCACTAGACACTTTAGGATATGGGTTCAAATAAGCTTTGTGCAAATCTTTTTTCTTAAAATTAAGGTTCCATCGAGTAATTGATTGATTGATTGATTGATTGATTGATTGATTGATTGATTGAATCATCATAATCTACGAACCAAAATATCGAACCAAATTGATCCGGCTACGAATCAATCACCTCCTCAACCTACAGCGAAAGTAGCATAGTCATGTTTATTGGTCTGCAGTTTACCTACGTCGTTCAGCCTGTGCCACCTCAGGATGAGAGCCAGTATGTTTGTAACTCAATAAGAAATAGCTAGCCTTTATACTAGTGGGTACCTACTTATGCACCTCAACCCGGTTTGATGGCAGGAGACAAGAAGACATCTTGGCACCAACGCCAGGGCTATGGATTTTCATAGGAGACCTTAACGCCCACCACCCTACTTGGAAAAACTCCAAAATTAACACAACGGGCCGGCGACTGGCTTCGATGTATTTGATCATGGACTGCCCCTGCTTAATCATAGGAGCCCTACCTTTCCTTGAGGTTCATTGTACAACAGCTGCTTGGACTTGGCATTTGTATTACGTCGCTTTGCTACTCGTGTTTGTTGTATCGGCTGGCACTCATCTTGATAAGAGCACTCTGCGAAGTGCGCATGAGCCACTAAGTGGTAAAAGTAGAGTGCCCCTTGCTAGCGGCCCCCTCTTTCTTGCCGAGTCTCAACCCACAAGCATGGGTTAATAAACGTCGTTCACCCGGAACTTGTCGGATACTTTCGGCACGCCTGGCGCAAAACGTGACACGTGGCGACGAAGATGGGATTTTGAAGATTTGCGCAGCGTCAAGGAAGGCAAGTGTTCTCGGCATTCAGCCTCTGTTCAGTATCGACGATTGAAGAGGGCTGCTTTTTCTTTTCTTCGCTGACAGATATCATGAACGAAGAAGCCAGTGCAGGTCCGACGCAGTTTGCTGCTCAACTGGGCCAGATGGAACCATTCGACGTTTCCACGAATGACTGGGCGTCGTACGAAGAACGGCTGACGTCGTTTCTTATCGTCAACCGCGTTCCCGAAGATGGCAGAGTACGTGTATTTCTGAGCATCATAGGCCCCAGTACCTACAGTCTTCTGAAATCGCTGGTTGCCCCGGAGCTGCCTTCAGCCAAGAGCTTCGATGTACTAAAGAGGACGCTGGGGGGCCATCTGTCGCCGAAACCGTCGGTCATTGGCGAGCGAGCAAAGTTCCACAGGAGGCAGCAAGTCGAAGGCGAGTCCATTTCTGATTACGTTGATGAGCTACGGAAGCTAGCACGAACCTGTGATTTTGGAAGCGCGTTAGATGAATCCTTCCGGGATCGCTTCGTCTGCGGCTTCTTAAGAGAGGATACACAGCGAGTGCTGTTCACTGAGGATAGCAAGCTTACATTTGAGAGAGCGGTAGAGCGCGCTGGTGGCTATGGAGGCGGCAACAAAAAGCACTGCGGAAGCCCGTACAGGTGTGTCTACAGCCCACTCCATGCATAAGATACAGGCGACTTCGAGTGTCCAGTCGCAGGCATGTTTTCGCTGCGGCTCGCCGAAACATTCCGGCAAAGCGTGTCCCCACGTAAATGAAAAATGGTATAAGTGCAAAAAAAGGGGGCACCTACAACGAGTTTGCCGTAGCACCTCCGGTACGTCGCGTGGGAAACGCCCAATCAAGAACACTGTAGAAACGTTATCGGTGGTTAGCCGTCATCGGAATTATTATTATTATTATTAGCCGTTATCGGTGGTTAGAAACGTTATCGGAAGTGGTAGCCGTAAAGGGCGCATCTGCTCCCAGTATTGAGCCCATCATGGTACCGTTGAAAGTAAATGATGTGACAGTCCCTATGGAGCTAGATACAGGTGGCGCCGTCACAGTCATGCCTTTCAAACAATACCGCCAATTTCTTTCATCAGCCAGGCTCAACCGGACAGAAGTGAAGCTCCGCACCTATACAGGAGCCCTGGTGATCCCAAAAGGCGTCCTACAAGTCAAGGTGCAGCACGGTGGCAACACGGCGAGCCTTCCTCTATACGTCGTCGACCAGGAGGGGCCGCTGTTTCTAGGTCGGGAAAGGCTTCCGGTAATCAGGCGGGAGTGGAGCAAAATCTGGAACGTCCACCATCTGCCAAGGTCAGAGCTGTCTTTTTCTTGTCGTTTAGACGAAAGGCTGCACGTTTTGATATCAAAGTACGACTCTCTATTTAAAGATGAGTTAAGCATGATTACAGAAGAAAGGGCCGAGCTGTATTTCAAGCCTAATCAGGCACCGAAGTTTCTCAAAGCAAGAAACGTGCCTTTCGCACTGCAAAAGGCGGTTGAGCTTGTACTTTCGAAGATTGAAAACATGGGCATCATAACGGCCGTTGCCCCATCAGATTACGCAACGCCAATGGTACCCGTTATCAAGAAAGACGGTGGCATACGCTACTGTGGCGATTATAAGGTGACAGTGAATCCATGCCTTGACGTCACACGTTACCCGTTGCCGAAGATCGATGACTTATTCGCGGTTCTGTCTGGAGGCACACATTTCTCAAAGATCGACCTGAACCGCGCTTATCAGCAAGTGGTCATGTCTGATGCCTCAAAGCAATACCTAACCTTGAACACGCGCAAGGGATTGTTTGTCGTCAACCTTTTGGAATCTCTTCCGCGCCGGGGGATATTACAAAAGATAATGGACACGATGTTGAAGGACCTCAAGGGTATTTGCTGCTACCTAGATGATATTTTGGTAACTGGGAAAACACTAGAAGACCACTTAGCTAATCTCGAAGCGCTGCTGGAGCGTCTTCAAAGCCGAGGTGTAAGGGTAAAGAAAGAGAAGTGCTCGTTTTTTCAAAGCGAACTTCACTACCTTGGGCACAAAATCGGCACGGGAAGGCATTTCCCCATTGTCAGATAAAGTTGACGCACTTCTCCAGGCACCAGAGCCGAAATCAAAGAAGCAGCTTCAGTCTTTGTTGGGCGTTGTCAACTATTAGAGCAAGTTCGTGCCCGAGTTGGCAACGATAGCTAAACCATTTTTCTGACTTCTGCAAAAAAAAGGTAATGTGGCACTGGGACGAGCATGCTAGAGAAGCGTTCAACCAAGTGAAAGCGCTATTGGCACAACCACCTACGCTCGCACACTGTGACCCTGAAAGACAACTTAGGCTGTCATGCGACGCGTCTCAGTATGGTTTCATGTCTACGATGACGAAAGGGCACGGCCCATTGCTTACGCTTCACGAACGCTATCTGAAGCGGAAAAGAAATACAGTCAACTGGAGAAAGAAGTGTTAGCCATCATTTTCAGTGTTAAGAAGTTCCACTTCTATCTTTATGGGCGCTCATTCACCTTGGTCACAGACCATAAGCCTCTTCAAACAATATTGGGCCCGACAACCGGGATTCCCATCATCGCGGCTGCTCGTTTACAACGCTGGGCCGTTACGTTGGCTTATTACCAAGCTTATATTTTTTCAGTGCACGACTGTTTTTCAGCATGAAAACATTTTAACTGCCAAGCTGGAAAATGCGGCGTACAGGTTGCATTATGTTCCGACTTTCAGTAGGAAAATTGTTGCACTTCTACTCTTTCGTTCTTTTTATATCTTATTTACACAACTTGGTAATGGAGATAAGGTAAACTCAACTGTTTGGGCACGTACACGACACAAAGAAAAAATTGCGAACTTGGCTTTAGAATGTCAGGCTAAGGATAGGCCCTTTTTGGCAATTTTCTGTGTGCCTTTTTCCTCCGAGTTTCTTTCGGATCTTTCAATGCAGAATTGGCTACAAACTAAGTGCGCAACAATCTGTTCTTAATCTTCTATACAAGTCATGATTTTTCAATTTTGACGGCAAATTTTGAAGAATCGCAAGACATCGAAAACTTCATATTAGTAAGATCTTGATAAGGGCTAGTTGGTTCATATTTAGAACAGAGGTTTAAGAACGCGAATAAAGCAAGGACACATAAAACTAGGACCCAAGGAGAGGCGTCATGCCACCTGAAGTCATAGCCTTTTTTGGTCTCGTAGAACCTTCTTGAAACAGCGCTTGTCTGTGATAGTTGTTTCCCGTGTCCTTGTTTTATTCGCGCTGTTCAACCTCAGTTCTAAAAACTTGGCAATTTCTGTTCCATGAATTAAGAAGCAACGTGAAGTGCTGCAGAGGGAACAGGGGCTTTTTAGATGTACAGGCTGTACCTAGCTTTATTTACAGTCGCTCAGTGCATACGGTGTTCTGCAACTGAACGCGATGTCGTGGGTTCAGCTCCTTGCCATTGCGGCGTTTCTCATAGCCAGTTGCTGTTGCATTTAGGCAACGAAAGCGTTTGATCGACCAAACAATCAACCATACCATGAAAGAAATCACTCGATTCTTTTCGTAAAATTGTGTATTAACTTGCATCGCATATTCTATAGCCTGGTGCATATGAAATAAACTTTGCCCTATAGCATGAAAAACGCTGCGGGTTGCGGAGGTCCTCAAAATGCAACAAACGTTTGTTGCGTCTGGCGTACAGTATCGTGGCATGGCAGTGTCCTGTTTTGATAATGATGCTGCGCTATGCATTTACCTGGAAGCAACTTGTAGAGGTTTAAAACAGAAGGAACTATATTGAAGAACATTTAAAGGTTAAAATGTGGCTAATCGTGGCAAAACATAAACAGCAGCTGACTTGAGAAGCATGGAATCCGTGTTGGTCATCACATGACCCTATCTGATGCTAGATGAAAAACATATGTTTATCTCGTCTTTATTTCTGTGGCGTTGCTCTATAATTACAGCAACACCATTAAAGAAAGCAAAAGAAAATTTCAAGCGCTCTTCCAAGATCGAGAAAATTGACGTAGAGCTATAGGCTCTTTCTGATATGTATCTCACAACTCAGCATGGACGAGCTTGGTTACAATAACTATCACCGACAAGGATCGTTGCGGTCGCCAACGTTGTTAGTTCTGTCGTTAGGTTCTCTGCCACATGCGGTGCCTTCGTGTCCGCATATAAACAGCTTTTCATGACAGGGCTAGACATTAAAGATGACGGATTCTGCAGATGGTATTTCACTTTATCTCACAGATGATAAACTTTCGGTTATATCTGGAAATTTTTCAAGACTATATGGAGCTATTTCTGGTGCGAAACTGAATAAATGAAAAATCAGACATCCACCCGTTCGTAGCAATTGCTACAAAGGAAACCCATACGGGTTCCTCGAAAGAAAAGCCTCATAGTTGAAGAAAAATTCGTCCTGGTCCGGGACTCGAACCAGGGACCACCGCCTTTCCGGGGCAGCCGCTCTGCCATCTGAGCTAACCAGGCGGCTAGCAGATGGCAGGGCGAAGTCGAATTTGTCGACAACACGAAGCAAAGGCAAGAGTTTGATGTAGTAGTTCTGCGGAAACCCGCAAGGTGGAGAGAAGTAATGAATAAAGGAAAAATCAGACATCCACCCGTTCGTAGCAATTCCTACAAAGGAAACCCATACGGGTTCCTCGAACACGAAGCAAAGGTTTGCTTCGTGTTGTCGACAAATTCGACTTCGCCCTGCCATCTGCTAGCCGCCTGGTTAGCTCAGATTGTAGAGCTGCTGCCCCGGAAAGGCGGTGGTCCCGGGTTCGAGTCCCGGACCAGCACGAATTTTTCTTCAACTATGAGGCTTTTCTTTCGAGGAACCCGTATGGGTTTCCTTTGTAGCAATTGCTACGAACGGGTGGATGTCTGATTTTTCCTTTATTCATTACTTCTCTCCACCTTGCGGGTTTCCGCAGAACTACTACGTCAAAAACTTAATAAAACAAAAACGTGGCACTACATTTCGGCGCCTTCCGTGACCCAGACTTGGGAAATATTCTCTTTGCAGACAGATTCAAAGTGCTGGGCATTCTTTTCTGCTCTAATATAGTTTCACCTGGAGTATGAGAGCAATGTTCTTGTACGTGCAAGACCTTGTTTTGCTACCATTGCAACTTTGGCGCTCACTCTCAGCCAAAGCTCTGTTCACTAAAATGTGTGCTGTGGTATGCGCCTGTAATTTAGGTCATGTAGCTGTTATGCCTCTAAAGATTGCCGCACAACTTGCAGCCTAATCGCGAAGCTTTGTAGAATGGGAAACAGCCTTGGACTCAAGATTTTTTTCACAGCGAAGCTCTCAAGGGCTATTTTCCCCACTATCGTGTCCGCGTGTAGAAAATAAATCCCGAAGATAGTGCAATGCCGGGCCGACCCGCGGCGGAAGTGCAGTTCGCCGTTAAATGGCAACTCCGGCGTTTTTTTTTTTTTACCATGTCAAGGCAAGGTAATGGAATATTTAGGTTCCCGAGATCCCCTTGTCACACGTCTGACAGCAGAATTGTTCAGCAAATTTGAAAATGAGTTTAAATAAGCAAAAGAGCGCAAGAACAAAACCGAAACCTAACCAGCCGAGCGAACCTCTTCGTGTGACTTCACGAGTGTCCCCAGCGGGGAAGGTGCGCAAGGCGTGCCAGTCGCTCCTGCTGGGCGAACGAAACCAGCGAATAGCAGACGCTCAGCTGATTCGTGACCGCGCCGAACCTTCGGGTGACAATGTCAGCTGCTCCAGCTCTTCGGATCTCAAATATTGACAGTTAGGATTCTGACGAAGTCAATAGCCACGAATCGCCGTTCGCATTCGACCCGCCACCATGACAGCCAGCGCCCGTGCGCTACATATCGCGCTGCAACATGAAGACCAAGCTTAGCCCTAACCACTGATTCCAGACTTGCTGCTTGCTATTTTAGGTGTTTTACCCCTCCTCAGGGAAATGCTTCGAAGCTTATTGTAAAATGTGGAGCACGAATTTCCGCATTTGTATCCCGCAAGAACGCCGCTGACAGTCCAAAGCATCAAACGGTGCATTTGTTTACATCGGCAGGTACAGCGACCACTCGTCGTTCGCTTGAGATATAATGCTAGCAGCTCATCGGTGACATCAATATAATGTCAGAACATATCAAAACAGGCAGATTTCGTGCATGTAAGCACCGTTGCATCACTCCGATTCGCGTTGATGTAAGCGACAACACACCTTCGAAAACACCGAGCGGGTGACCGTAGTACGAGAGCGTTGTAATGCTGCCTACGTATCATTCTTCGTATTCTCTTCATGCACACAATATGTTCCGTAAAGTGGACACAGATGAAGACTTTGCGCGTGTGATCGTTCCTTTAGAGAACGCGTTGTTTTCTCGCGGAAATGCCGATGCCAGCATATAGGCACCGTCGGCAGCTGAACGAGGCGGTTGTTTACGCCGCTGTATCGAAGGGGCATACGCTTGCTGCCCATTTGGGATACGAGGCAAACTGCGCACCTCAGAAGTTAAATAATGAGCCTGCACGGCAATACGTAACAATACACCCATGTTCGTAGTCGCACTTAATTTAGGGAAGTGCCGGTGAGTGCGGCTGGCAGCTTTCCGTCGTAAACGGCAACGTGCCGATGTAGATACTGCTCCGTTTCGTCGCTTCTCGCTTTTTGTTTGCGCACTGTGCGAAATGAGGAATGCTTACTTCAAATCCGTATGGTCAAAACTGAACTACAGAAGGAGCTTTATTCATCCTGATGGCTTAATTAGCTTCAGGTCAGTCGCTCAGGTCCGTCAGCAGTAGACGCATGAACTACGCGACTGTGATATATAAGTTTAACCTCTGCTGAACGCGATGAGCATCGGTTCGAACTGTGTGTGCGGATGGCGGGGGGCTGAAGTTCGTGCAGCCAACAGCACAACACCACTTGCCTCCCATCTTTCGCACCCGCCGTGGTTGCTCAGTGGCTATGGTGTTGGGCTGCTGAGCACGAGGTCGCGGGATCGAATCCCGGCCACGGCGGCCGCATTTCGATGGGGGCGAAATGCGAAAACACCCGTGTGCATAGATTTAGGTGCACGTTAAAGAACCCCAGGTGGTCAAAATTTCCGGAGTCCTCCACTACGGCGTGCCTCATAATCAGAAAGTGGTTTTGGCACGTAAAACGCCAAATATTATTATCCCATCTTTCGCCCGTCTACAGGGTACGCAACTTCTTGCGACAGCAACTTCTCACGCCATGCCCTAGCTCCCGATCGCCGACTCCTCGACGCTCTCGTCACTGTTGTCTGCATGATCCCGGCATGCTCTGCATGGAACACATCCGACGTCATGCGCAATGTGGCCTGTAACTGAGGAGGAAGTAAGGTAGAGTGCTCGAGGCAACCAATTCAATTCATTAAATTCGTGGGCTCCTTTCACGCTCGAAAAAACACTTTTATGCAGCACGTATTGAGCAACAGAAAGCTGTCTCGGGAGTTTTTCATGTTTCTCTACAATTTTCTGGTTTACACTTTTCATCTAGCTATAATATTTGAGAAATTAGTTAATTAATTAGGTTTAATAATCTAATTAGGCAGAATTTAAAAAATAATCTGAGCATCTCCAAGAGACAGCAAGCAACTTTACCTTGGTTCTGTCCACCTACACGGGATTCGCATATGTTTAAACTTTGGCGAAAGTTAACTGGGACACCCTGTATACGTGCTTCCAACCATAAAACACCTTAATTAAGTCCCTAATTAAGACATGCGCACCGCCGCTTCCGCTCCTGTTCGTTGGTCAGATCGAGCTTAGGCATCGCCTTGTCGGGCTCGGAAACAACTGCGGAGTGGCGCGCTTATTCCTGTAGAGACGTCGTAATATGGTGTCCACAATTTGTAATAGGAGTAAACTTGTTTTGAAATGCTTGTACAACGACATTTATCTGTGGAAACGTGGGTTCTCCTCTCTTGTCTCCATTGCATCTTGTTTGCTTTCTAAAGCAAGGAAATATGTAATATGCTGCTTCGCTTGTGGTGATAAATTTTTACGTATAGTGTATAGGAGTTGGGCTTCCTGGCGGGAAATTCCAAGCTCTCTCCTCTAATCGTAGATTTGAAAAGATATCTCGAAAATGTTTGAAGGTAAAGCGTAAGGATGATGGAATCATGGAAAGCATTATTATCAAAGTATTCACGCCAAACTATTAGTTCAGGTCTTCAATGGTTCTCGCCACTGCTCGTGCTCGCCGGATCAGGACCAGCTAAACCCGCGGCTCGAAACGAGGGAGGATCCCTTCCCACAGCGCCTTGATAAGCTGGAGAGAGTATAGGACGGAGGTCTCTGTCTGTGGTCGTCAACACTGCGCCTTGACGTGAAACGTCGTCGGTGGCGCACTGCCGCCTGGGCAGTCGTTGGCTGCGGAGCGTTTGCTGGGGAGAAAGAGGAGGCTGGGATAGTCATTAGTTTCAAGCCGGCACAGGGAGACAGCTTCGTTCCGGGTGAAGTGTTTGGGTGGGGAATCGTACCGTTGACGCCCTAGTTCTTTAATAGTCTAGCGTACTCGTCGTGGTATATGATGCGGAACGTGCATGAAGCTTGACCTGGCTCGGCTACCTCACTGACAGACTTGTACGTTACGAACTACGTGTAATTGATTACTTGCAATCAGTTACGTTTTGTAGTCATCTTGCAATTTAACGATTACTTTGTTTACGCAGTGACGCTCACTGTAATTCAATTACTATTTTCAGTAATTAATAACATTTAACCTGGGACATTTTTGACGAAACAAGCTGTAACAGGCGACGTAGCTTTGAGTACTTAAATTTGGCAGGAACTACAGTGTCCAAAGTGGAGCATATATGTACGTGGGCTAGCTCCTTCCAGGAACTGGCGCGCTGCAGCGCATCTCGATCACCTGAACATGATATACTTGCAGATTTGCACACCTCCCTTGGAAGTCCCCATCTCTCAGCGTTTCTTTTAAATAAAATTTATTTCTCTGCTTCCTGAAAGCGCCTTAATGCGGCGTTCATACCTGCTAACAGTTGCTGCTTAATTCTTCTTCGCTTAAAGTGCAGTCAGTGGCTTCTCTGATATAGACAGAAGAATGTGGACGTTAAGAGCATATGTTTCTATCTGTTTTATATATTATACGTGAGTCATATATACCTGTTCTTGCGTATGTAACACACGAACGGTATTATTATATAGGGCAAACTAATGTGCAACTTTATATGTATGACTCCGCTCTGATTCCCGTAAATTGTGGAGTCCCCCAGAGATCAGTGCTTGGCCATCTACTCTTTTTAATTTATGTAAATGACTTGCTTTTAGAAATTTCATCATCCATTCAACTATTCACTGGCGACTGTATCCTGTACCGCCGCATAACCACTACTAAAGAACGCGAACTACTGCAAAACGATCTCTGTTTGATAGAAAGCTGGTGCTCGCGCTGATGCACATTAATGCTTCTAAATGTAAAGGCATGCGAGTATCTCGCAAGTACTCCACCTTGGAATACGACTACTCATTAAATTCAACGAACCTAATGCATGCAGACAAATACAAGTACCTTGTGATCCTAATCAATAGCAAATTATAGTGGTCCGCTCATATTACGGAACTTGTGTCTAATGCATCAAAGAAACTTGGTTATGTAAGAAGAAAGTTGTTCCTGTGCCTACCCTTAGTCCATCAAATAGCATATGTAACCTTCGTTCGGACTAAACTTGAATACGCGTCATCCATTTAGAATCGTCATCAAAGCTACCTACGTAAGCTACGGTAATCTATGCAAAATCGTGCTGCTTGCTTCATAACGTCTAACTACAACTGCCATTCGAGCATAAATACCATTAGGGAGTCGCTCGAACTGCAATCTCTAGACGTCTGACGCAAGTTATCTCGGCTCTGCTTATTTCATAAATTTTATTACTGCTTTCCTAACTTGCATAAGCTCCTTACTACTACCTCCCGCCCGCTATTCGCATCGCCTATTAAACTCTGTGAGCATCCAACGACTTTTTGGTAGAACCACTGCATTTCACAAATCATTTCTTCCTGTAGCCGCTGAGGTATGGAATAACTTACTTGAATCGATCGTTGCAGAGCGTGACCCACTAAAACTCAAACAACTAATAGTAAATCATTTTTGCTCAGAATCTCGTTATGACTCCGTCCACGCTTCTGCACCTTTTTATATATGTATATATGACGTTCATGTATGTTTGTAACTATTGTAACTGTTTAAGCGTTTAGGTAATAACTATGTTACTTTTCCAGCATTCTGTGTAAATACGTTTTTTATGACACCACTTCCACGCAAATTGTCATTTCGCTTCACGCTGATCGTGCTTTCTGCTGTTCTTACTGATGTCCCTCCCCCCTTTATGTAAGGCCCCTCAAGGTGCCTTTACGGGTCTAATAAATGATGAGGATGATGATGATTACTATTATTTAGTTTACAGATTTGGCTGAAGGAACGTTAACGTTTGCTGTCGTCCGTTACAATTAGCATTCGAGTCTAAATAGCTAATAAGTGAAGGGCCAACAAACTGAACGGCGCTTCTATGGCTCGACAGCGATGGCCACTTCGCACGTTGGTGCTAGGGACGATTGGACGATGTTTCAGTTTTTCACTGGCCTTATCGGTAGCACCTTCCTCTAACCCCAGCAGCAATGAAGTGGTGCACTTTATATAGAGGACCCAGAATCGAGCACCATGGCATTGAGTAACCATGCGCAATCTTGTGAGCAAAGTGATCGTACGTTACAGCACAACCCTTCTTTCCATCTCGCACACTGAACGAGTTTACAGTGTCGCTATAGTCCATATTCACAAGAAACCGAAAGAATATTACGGAATAAAATATCGAAAATCAATCTTTAGTTAAGATAAAGAAGAGGAGAAGAAGACGGAGTGCCTCCACCGTACGTGAGCTTCTCAGGGACCGGCTTGTTCGACTTAATATGTGAGTTTCTTCGCTTTACCTCGGCACTCGGATGCCAAAATTCAGTCGGCGACTTCCCGCCTCACCAGGCGGGATGACTTTTTGGCTTCCAAGCCGTACCAGCGGCTCGCACAGAGACCGAAGGAGTTGGCAAAGAACGGACCACGTTCCTCCCAGCGCTTGCCTGGTGAAGGTAGAGAGATGAATGCTTCCGCAGAACAGCAAATACCCGCTGTGCAGCCGGCTGGCAGTGACCACTTCAACCCTAGTGCGACAACGGATGCTGACCTCGAGACACCCTCTCCAAAGAGGGCACGTAGTCACGATCATGAGTCGTGTAGTGATGCCACATTAGTTGAAACCACCGACATGGAAGCGGAACACAGATTGTTTACAACGGTTACATACAAGAAATCACGCCAAGCTGGAATACCAGGAATCTTCAAGCTCATTGAACCGGAAGCGTCGTTCTGGAAAGGGAATCGAAACAACTTGGCCAGCGATATCTTTATTACGGCAAGAGAGAAGCTACAATCCTTTCGTGTAAGGAGTGAAGGTAATTTTTCCGTAAATGTGTCTGCTCTCGCTGCCTCTGCGAGACTGCTTGAGTTGACTCATGCACTCGGGAGCGTCACCGTACAATTCTTGTCTGCTATACATACCACTGCCAACACGCGTTCTGCTTGGATTCACAAGTCATCCAGTAGAAGAATATTTATAACCTGCAACGCGCTGCTACAATTGCCATCGATTGGGCGACGTTGCAAAGTTTTGCCATGACCGAAGGCGATGCATGATCTGCGCGGGAGCGTGTGATAATATAGCCTGCACCTCTAGAAATCAACTCAAGGGTGCCAACTGCAACGGAGACCACACAGCGTTATACGTCGGATGTCTCAAGCACCAAGCGGCTTTAGTACTGAGACAAGAAATATTACGTGGTCGGACCCCGAAGTAATGCTTGCCTCCTCCGAACTTAGATGCTGTCAACCCAGTGAAGACAACTCCTCTGTTACAAACGGAAGAGCGCAAGAAAACGTATGCGATGATGGCTAATCGTTCACAGGAGATTAAAGACAAACCAAGCCGGAATGATAGCCAAGGAAAGACGTCGCTAAGTGTTGTTGACAGCCAACATGAATTTCAACAGGCATTCATCCCTTTGAGAACGCAAGCACCTGCTCATGTCTCACGTGAACCGGAATCATTTCAACAGAATATGGCGGTGTCTATACTCTTTCTTGCTTTAAAAGGAATTCTGCGGGCGTTTCCTTTGGCGAGCAACCTTCCAGAGGTGAGCGCTGTTCTTTCTTTAGAACCGCTGGCACTACAGAATCGGCTTACAGCATAGCATAATGGCTCACCAGATAGATAGAGGTTTTCATAACAAATACAAATACGGTTTTCTAAAGAAAACCGTATTTCAATGGAATGCAAACGGCATTCAATCTACGAGTACAGGGGCCATATAACGTAAAAATATTCCGATATGTTTTTATTGCAATCTCCTGACGTCGCATTTACGTAATCGCCGACGCAAGCATCGGTCGCTTTGCTTGCGTCGCTTTGCTTTAAAAATGAATAACATTGCCTACACTGAGCGGGTTGTCTTATCTAATTGGCTGACAAGAGGCGAGGAGCACGCACAAGTGGAGAGGGATACGATGGGCCGAGCAAGTTCACTGAAAATCGATAACCGGATGAAGAGGGTTGTGCCGACGTCTGCGATTGGCCGCTTTCCCTTACTTAGCTTAAGGTAGCTGGTCGAAAATCGCGGCGGCATACAGCGGAAGGTTAAGAATGCTGCTAAAACGAATCCGCAGCAAATAAGAGTAGGCAGAGCGATGTCGTAGACGTGCCGAAAGTTCTCGTAAACGTTACACGGCCACGCAAAATGCTTTATTTTGCGCAAATAAACCTATGCTCTCCGGCAGGTACGAGTAGCCAGTGCCTGAGCGATCGGCGGCAGCCATCTTTTATTCCTTTCGGAATGGGGCGGCCTGCGGCTATTCAGAAGAAAATTCCGTGTTGTTCGGCATATTAATGCATCTTTAACGCGTACACGGCACTTTTACGCGGTGAGATTTTGCTGTTTTGTGACGTCGCGGGACAGGCAGGAGAAGTGGGTGCAACCTGAAAACTTTTGACCAATAGCTGTGGGCTAATGTCCAAAAGGCGTCGAATCGGAAATGACCATTTTTCTTTTGTTCGGCCAAATCATGCATAATCAGTGTGTACACGACATATCAGAAAGTTTGGAATAGCTTTACGTTATAGCGCCCCGGATTGCAGAATTGGAATAGAAAAGTTTGGAATAGCTTTACGTTATAGCGCCCTAGACTTCAGAAAGCTTGTTTCGCAACACAAGTTCCCCGTTGTGTATCATAACATAGCCGGCGTAGACCGTGATTTCCGTCTCTCGAACTATGTAATATGCTAATGTTAAAGAACTCTGAGCCCTAGCTGAACTATGTTATCCGTCAGACGGGATCTACCTTCCTGTCTTCTCCTCCGACTCTGATAGGCCTGAGTTTGTTGCCTGTAGAGTTCAGTTCAAAAAGCTGCTAGTGACCATTGTTTTCACTTATATGCAACCAGTATCGCGTATTACTGAGTCAACTTTCGTGCATTTCAGTCAAAGGATTCAAGAACCAATCCTATTCTGCGACCACTTCAATGTTCATAACGTTACCTGGGGAAGCAGCCATACTGATTCAAGAGGCAGATCTTTGGAAAAGGCTATAGACGCATGCGGCGTTGTTGTGCCTAATGATGGATCGATTACATTTTTAAGGCACTACAATTACGCTTGTTGTCTTGATCTTACTACATATAGCCTCCCCTGACTGTACGCGCTGTATTAGATGGCGCACAGTTATGAGACACGGGTTAGTGACGACTACCCAATTCTCATAGCGCATTCGCTTACGCATCCGGCAACGTCTTTTAGTCACTAAAGTTAATAATTGGAAACTATTTCGAGAATATAATTCTGCGGTACTGAACCAAGTAGATGACTTGGACACGTTCATATCGTCGGTACTTAATAATTACTCCAGGGCTACCGATACACAGCTATTCCAGAAGGCCATTACAGTGTCGACGCAGACTATGAACGGGTTGCGTATTAGGGCACCGAAGAGCTCTTGCTTGACACCACGCATCAAGTTCCTGAGCTTCTTTTCTTTCGGCATGGACAGATCCGCACGTCGGAAAAGTCGGCACATATCTCCGACAAACATTGCGAAGCTTTCGTTCGGCTTCTGTACTCTTGCCTGAATTGCAGATTCAGCTCGCTCCTTGCGATCGAGGCTGGCGTATGTGCTGATTAGCTGCCGTCGGAATTCGTCTCATATCGATAGGGCCGCATCACGGTTCTCAAACCATGTCCGTGCATAGTCCTCGAGGGCGAAGTAGGCGTTGCATAGCTTGCGCTCTGGAGCCCAGCCGTTGAATTCTGCGACACGCCCAAAGTGATCGAGCCAGTCCTCTACATCCTCGAAGGTGTCCCCATGGAAGGACGTGGGGATTAGCGGCTGGTTGAGGACGACCTCGGTTGGCGCGATTGAGGAAGAAGACGGAACCGATGTACTCATCCTTCTAACTTGATTGGGTAGAAGCTCGTGCTCAGGTGGCAGTTCTTGAAGTCTATGGCTTGTCCGTACGTGAATAGGAGTCAGCTCGACCGGACTCCGTACTGGGCTTGTAGACAATGTTCGATCTGGGAGTGGCAGCATGTAGCCAGCACCCCCACCAGAAAAATGTAACGTAGATTGAAGATGGAGTCTTTCAAATAGACGCTTCTGTTTAATGCTGGGCCAGAAGAAGAACGTGCAGCTCACACACTTCATCGTCTTTCATGGCGCCTACCTTCGCGCGCGCCGTCCTGCGGTGCGGGAGCCTCACATCATTGTGTCAATATTTGAGAAGTTGATTAATTAATTAACACTAATTATCCTATTAGGTGGAACGAAAAAAATAATTTCAGTATCTCCAAGCGACGACAAACATTACTTTGGTTCTGTTCAGCTACGTGGCATCTGCATATTTTTAAACTCTACCTAAAGTAGCTGGGGCACCCTCTATATGAATATGTTTTTCCCTTATTAGCTGACCTGTACAAATTTTGTTGTATATTGTAATCGACCAGCCACTAGACACTTTAGGATATGGGTTCAAATAAGCTTTGTACAAATCTTTTTTCTTAAAATTAAGGTTCCATCGAGTAATTGATTGATTGATTGATTGATTGATTGATTGAATCATCATAATCTACGAACCAAAAATATCGAGCCCAATTGATCCGGCTACGAATCAATCACCTCCTCAACCTACAGCGAAAGTAGCATAGTCACGTTTATTCGTCTGCAGTTTACCTACGTCGTTCAGCCTGTGCCACCTCAGGATGAGAGCCAGTATGTTCGTAACTCAATAAGAAATAGCTAGCCTTTATACTAGTGGGTACCTACTTATGCACCTCAACCCGGTTTGATGGCAGGAGAGAAGAAGACATCTTGGCACCAACCCCAGGGCTATGGATTTTCATAGGAGACCTTAACGCCCACCACCCTACTTGGAAAAACTCCAAAATTAACACAATGGGCCGGCGACTGGCTTCGATGTATTTGATCATGGACTGCCCCTGCTTAATGATAGGAGCCCTACCTTTCCTTGAGGTTCATTGTACAACAGCTGCTTGGACTTGGCATTTGTATTACGTCGCTTTGCTACTCGTGTTTGTTGTATCGGCTGGCACTCATCTTGATAAGAGCACTCTGCGAAGTGCGCATGAGCCACTAAGTGTTAAAAGCAGTGTGCCCTTTGCTAGCGGCCCCCTCTTTCTTGCCGAGTCTCAACCCACAAGCATGGGTTAATAAACGTCGTTCACCCGGAACTTGTCTGATACTTTCGGCACGCCTGGCGCAAAACGTAACACGTGGCGACGAAGATGGGGATTTTGAAGAGTTGCGCAGCGTCAAGGAAGTCAAGTGTGCTCGGCATTCAGCCTCTGTTCAGTATCGACGATTGAAGAGGGCTGCTTTTTCTTTTCTTCGCTGACTGATATCATGAACGAAGAAGCCAGTGCAGGTCCGACGCAGTTTGCTGCTCAACTGGGCCAGATGGAACCATTCGACGTTTCCACGAATGACTGGGCGTCGTACGAAGAACGGCTGACGTCGTTTCTTATCGTCAACCGCGTTCCCGAAGGTGGCAGAGTACGTGTATTTCTGAGCATCATAGGCCCCAGTACCTACAGTCTTCTGAAATCGCTGGTTGCCCCGGAGCTGCCTTCAGCCAAGAGCTTCGATGTACTAAAGAAGACGCTGGGGGACCATCTGTCGCCGAAACCGTCGGTCATTGGCGAGCGAGCAAAGTTCCACGGGAGGCAGCAAGTCGAAGGCGAGTCCATTTCTGATAACGTTGTTGAGCTACGGAAGCTAGCACGAACCTGTGATTTTGGAAGCGCGTTAGATGAATCCCTCCGGGATCGCTTCGTCTGCGGCTTGTTAAGAGAGGATACACAGCGAGTGCTGTTCACTGAGGATAGCAAGCTTACATTTGAGAGAGCGGTAGAGCGCGCTGGTGGCTATGGAGGCGGCAACAAAAAGCACTGCGGAAGCCCGTACAGGTGTGTCTACAGCGCACCCCATGCATAAGATACAGACGACTTCGAGTGTTCAGTCGCAGGCATGTTTTCGCTGCGGGTCGCCGAAACATTCCGGCAAAGCGTGTCCCCACGTAAATGAAAAATGGTATAAGTGCAACAAAAGGGGGCACCTACAACGAGTTTGCCGTAGCACCTCCGGCACGTCGCGTGGGAAACATCCCATCAAGAACACTGTAAAAACGTTATCGGTGGTATCCCGCTCGGAAGTGGTAGCCGTAAAGGGCGCATCTGCTCCCAGTATTGAGCCCATCATGGTACCGTTGAAAGTAAATGATGTGACAGTCCCTATGGAGCTAGATACAGGTGCCGCCGTCACAGTCATGCCTTTCAAACAATACCGCCAATTTCTTTCATCAGCCAGGCTCAACCGGACAGAAGTGAAGCTCCGCACCTATACAGGAGCCCTGGTGATCCCAAAAGGCGTCCTACAAGTCAAGGTGCAGCACGGTGGCAACACGGCGAGCCTTCCTCTATACGTCGTCGACCAGGAGGGGCCGCCGTTGCTAGGTCGGGAAAGGCTTCCGGCAATCAGGCGGGAGTGGAGCAAAATCTGGAACGTCCACCATCTGCCAAGGTCAGAGCTGCCTTTTTCTTGTCGTTTAGACGAAAGGCTGCACGTTTTGATCGCAAAGTACGACTCTCTATTTAAAGATGAGTTAGGCATGATTACAGCAGAAAGGGCCGAGCTGTATTTCAAGCCTTATCAGGCACTGAAGTTTCTCAAAGCAAGAAACGTGCCTTTCGCACTGCAAAAGGCGGTTGAGCTTGTACTTTCGAAGATTGAAAACATGGGCATCATAACGGCCATTGCCCCATCAGATTACGCAACGCCAATGGTACCCGTTATCAAGAAAGACGGTGGCATACGCTACTGTGGCGATTATAAGGTGACAGTGAATCCATGCCTTGACGTCACACGTTACCCGTTGCCGAAGATCGATGACTTATTCGCGGTTCTGTGTGGAGGCACACATTTCTCAAAGATCGACCTGAACCGCGCTTATCAGCAAGTGGTCATGTCTGATGCCTCAAAGCAATACCTAACCTTGAACACGCGCAAGGGATTGTTTGTCGTCAACCTTCTGGAATCTCTTCCGTGCCGGGGGATATTCCAAAAGATAATGGACACGATGTTGAAGGACCTCAAGGGTGTTTGCTGCTACCTAGATGATATTTTGGTAACTGGGAAAACACTACAAGACCACTTAGCTAATCTCGAAGCCCTGCTGGAGCGTCTTCAAAGCCGAGGTGTAAGGGTAAAGAAAGAGAAGTGCTCGTTTTTTCAAAGCGAACTTCACTACCTTGGGCACAAAATCGGCGCGGGAAGGCATTTCCCCATTGTCAGATAAAGTTGACGCACTTCTCCAGGCACCAGAGCCGAAATCAAAGAAGCAGCTTCAGTCTTTGTTGGGCGTTGTCAACTATTACAGCAAGTTCGTGCCCCAGTCAGCAACGATAGCTAAACCATTTTTCTGACTTCTGCAAAAAAAGGTAATGTGGCACTGGGACGAGCATGCTAGAGAAGCGTTCAACCAAGTGAAAGCGCTATTGGCACAACCACCTACGCTCGCACACTGTGACCCTGAAAGACAACTTAGGCTGTCATGCGACGCGTCTCAGTATGGTTTCATGTCTACGATGACGAAAGGGCACGGCCCATTGCTTACGCTTCACGAACGCTATCTGAAGCGGAAAAGAAATACAGTCAACTGGAGAAAGAAGTGTTAGCCATCATTTTCAGTGTTAAGAAGTTCCACTTCTATCTTTATGGGCGCTCATTCACCTTGGTCACAGACCATAAGCCTCTTCAAACAATATTGGGCCCGACAACCGGGATTCCCATCATCGCGGCTGATCGTTTACAACGCTGGGCCGTTACGTTGGCTTATTACCAAGCTTATTTTTTTTCAGTGCACGACTGTTTTTCAGCATGAAAACATTTTAACTGCCAAGCAGGAAAATGCGGCGTACGGTATGCGTTATGTTCCGACTTTACGTAGGAATATTGTTGCACTTCTACTCTTTCGTTCTTTTTATATCTTATTTACACAACTTGGTAATGGAGATAAGGTAAACTCAACTGTTTGGGCACGTACACGACACAAAGACAAAATTGCGAACTTGGCTTTAGAATATCAGGCTAAGGATAGGCCCTTTTTGGCAATTTTCTGTGTGCCTTTTTGCTCCGAGTTTCTTTCGAGATCTTTCAATGCACAATTGGCTACAAACTAAGTGCGCAACAATCTGTTCTTAATCTTCTAAACAAGCCGTGATTTTCAATTTTGACGGCAAATTTTGAAGAATCGCAAGACATCGAAAACTTCATATTAGTAAGATCTTGATGAGGGCTAGTTGGTTCATATTTATAACAGAGGTTTAAGAACGCGAATAAAGCAAGGACACATGAAACTAGGACCCGATGTTGTAATCGCACCGCTGGTACGAGTTGTTGGGAACTCGGCGCTGACGCCCGTGGTTGCACCTGGGTCGCAAGCCCCAAGGGTAGCGTTGGCCTGGCGGCCTGGGGTACAACTGGAAGCATCCGAAGGTCCCGGCAAAGCATGAGTCGACTGGTAACAACAAAACAACTTGTTTATTCTAACATCGCAAAGAGTTGGCGGTCAGGTTGACCGAAGTAGAGAGACGGGAGAGCACGTTACTCAACAGAAGAAATCGGAGCCCTCTTGGCGTCCGGGGGCCGCTACTTTTATACTCTCGCAGTTGAGGGCAAGAAGGAACCCCTCTATAGACGAGCACGTGACTGTGCCGCTCGGGCACAATGGGATAAGGTGGCGCAGCGACGTGTCGGCGCCACTCGGACCCCCCTTTGCTTCACAGTTGTTGGGAGCTCCTCTCCCCGGCTGCCGCGCTTCGACAAGCGTGGGCACAATGGGAAGAGAAGGAGGAGCAGCCGTCGTGTCGGCGCCGCTCGGACCCCCTTGCTTCACAGTTGTTGGGAGCTCCTCTCCCCGGCTGCCGTGCTTCGACAAGCGTGGGCACAAATATGCACATACACTCACACACGCACATGAAGACACGTGGCATTGGAACATGCCTGGACGCGCTTGGCAGGGAGGCGTAGCGGCGGCGCCGAACGGGCCAAAATGTCTGCCGCTTTGAACGAAGCCCCGGCGTCCGTTGCATCCGCGCCGGCTAAACCGCGCGTCGTAGGCGAAACGTAACAGACCGCCCCGCCGGGGGAAGGAGATCCCGATGGTCAGGGGACTGCATCCGCTGTCCGGAGGGATGTCGCTCGATGATGCTCATAACCGAAGTCGGGCGTCCCTCGACGTTTCTTGAGCGCAGCGCACAGAGAAGGCCTCGTTCTCTCGTTCAGGTTCGCACAGGACACTGCAAAGTGACTTCGGGAGAGTTCAAATTTTTGTTCTCGTTCCCGGCAAGCATTAGAACTACGCTGAAACTCAACCGCTCAGTCAGCAAGCACGGCACAACCCTCACTAAGCCCTGCCAGGCTCTTTCCCCTTCTATACCACTGCCTAGTTCCTTACAGTAGTCTAGCAGCACTTAGAACGCGTCCACAAATTGGAAAATTGCACTAGAAAGCATGTCATCACTTTGAAACACTAAACAAAAGCAATATGTTAAAAATCCTGCCTCAGGAAGAAAAACATCAGTAACAAACAATTTTGAGGCTGATTCCTACGTTAGGGGCTTCGACTTAAGCCATCGGCGTTACTGTTGAGACTCCCCTTTTTGTAACGCACCTCAAAGGAATATTGTTGCAAAGCGAGGCTCCAGCGCAGGAGGCGGCCATTTTTGGGAGAGATGGTCTGCAGCCATTGGAGAGGGCAGTGATCCGTCTCAATGATAAACCTCGAGCCGGCTAGATAGCATGACAATTTCTGAACGGCCCACACGAGACACGCACACTCTTTCTCGGTGGCGCTGTACGCCTGCTCACGACTGGTCAGCTTACGACTAGCATACAGGACGGGGTGTTCTACTTCTCCATTTTCCCGTTGGCACAGTACAACGCCCATGCCTCGCTCACTAGCATCGCACTGAACTACGAACCCTTTTGTGTAGTCTGGCGATCGTAGCACAGGCTGGCTTGTTAGGGCGCTCTTTAGGGCGCTAAAAGCTCTTTCCTTTGTCTCGTCCCAGACGACTGTTTGCGGCTCTGTCTTTCTTAGAGCATCCGTCAGGGGAGCCGCGATATCAGAGTACCTGGGGATGTACCTCTGATAGTAGCCGGCGACACCTAAGAACGACCGAATATCGGTCTTCGTGCGCGGTTGCGGGAAGTCTCGCACAGCGGCCACCTTTATTTCAGAGGGGCGGCGACGACCCTGACCAATCACGTGACCGAGGTAGACAACCTCGGCCTGTGCTAACTGGCACTTGGGAGCCTTGACTGTCAAGCCCGCTTCGCGCAGGCGGGTTAGCACTGCCCGCAAGTGTGCCATATGCTCAGACCAGGATGCGGAGAATATCGCTACGTCGTCTAGATACGGTAAAGCGAATTCTTGCTGTCCCCGCAACACTTTATCCATGAGGCTTGAAAAACAGTATGGCGCGTTCTTCAAACCAAAACTCAACACTTTAGGACGGAATGTTCCCATTGGTGAAATGAACGCCGCATACCTACTAGCCTCTTCTGTAAGTGGAACCTGCCAATAACCCCTGACAAGATCTAGGGTGGAAATAAACTGAGCGCTACTAACTTTCTCAAGGCGCTCCTCGATGTTAGGGATCGGATAAATTTGATCCTTAGTGATGGAATTAAGCCTGCGGTAGTCGACGCAAGGACGAGGTTCCTTGCCCGGTACCTCAACTAAAATCAAAGGGGAGGTATAATCACTCTCACCTGCCTCAATAACACCGAGCTGTAGCATTTTCTTTACCTCAGCCTCCATAATATCGTTCTGGCGGGGTGACACCCGATACGCCTTGGATCGTACTGGCTCTGGGGAGGTAAGTTCTATATCATGAGTAAGTACAGAAGTCCTACCAGGCCTCTCAGAGAACAGACCTTGAAACTCTTGTAAGAGCTGGTGTAGTTCGGTTTTCTGCTCAGGCGACAGCGGTGATCCACTGACTAAGTCACTAATGACTTGATCGGTGTCTTCCCTGTTCGTCACTGAGCCTAGTCCCGGAAGCTCGACCGGAAGCTCTTCAGGAACGTTTACCATCATGCACACTACTGCTTCCCTTTGTCTATAAGGTTTGAGCAGATTACAGTGGTAAACTTGCTGTGCTTTCCGCTTTCCTGGCAGACTCACCACGTAGTTAACGTCCGACAGTTTCTGAACAATTCGTGCTGGGCCCTCCCACTGCACGTCTAGTTTGTTGTTTAGCGATGTGCGCAATATCATGACCTCACCGCCCACCTCAAAACGACGGGTCCTGGCGGTCCGATCATAATAAACCTTGGCCCTCTGCTGGGCCTTTGCCATTGCTTCACCTGACAACTCCCGTGCCCTTCTTAAGCGTTCGAGGAGCTTAAGCACGTACTCCATCACTACTGGGTCGTCGCCCCTGCCTTCCCACGATTCTCGAAGCATGCGAAGCGGAGATCGAAGCGAGCGACCGTACACCAGCTCAGCTGGCGAAAACCCCGTAGCCGCATGCGGCGCGGTCCTTAATGCAAACATCACCCCAGGCAGACACAGCTCCCAGTCAGTTTGATGTTCAAAACACAATGCTCTCAACACGCGCTTCATGACGGAGTGGAGCTTCTCAACGGAATTCGACTGTGGGTGGTACACTGAGCTGTGTAACAGCTTTACCCCACACCTTTCGAGAAAAGTTGTCGTCAAAGCGCTAGTAAACACTGTGCCCTGATCTGATTGGATTTCCGCAGGAAAACCAACTCGCGCAAATATGGACAGTAGTGCATTGACTATCTCAACTGAGCTGAGTTCTTTAAGCGGCACTGCTTCAGGGAACTTTGTCGCTGGGCAGATCACAGTCAAAATGTGTCTGTACCCCGTGGCTGTTACCGGCAGAGGTCCCACTGTATCAATAACGAGCCGTCTAAAAGGCTCCGTAATGATAGGTACCAATCTCAACGGCGCCCTCGATTTCTCCCCTGGTTTGCCCACCCGCTGACAGGTGTCACATGTCCTCACGAAATGGTCTGCGTCCCGAAAACACCCTGGCCAATAGTACTCTTGCAAGAGACGGTCCTTAGTTTTCTTAACTCCAAGGTGTCCGGACCACGAACCCCCGTGCGACAAGCGCAACAGATCCTCACGATAGCATTGAGGCACGATCAGCTGATCGAACTCCACTCCTCTGCGGTCTAGATACTTCCGGTACAGGACTCCACCTCTTTCCACAAAGCGAGCATTTTTCTTGGCGATACCTTCCTTGACATTGCAGCGTATGTTTTCTAGGCTGCCATCCTTCTTTTGCTCGGCTATCAAAGCCGACCGGCTGACTTTTAGCAACCTATCAAGTCCGTCTGACGTAGGCGCGATGAGCAAATCTGCAGATAGCTCTTCTAACTTTCCCTTATCGGGCATTTCCTCTCCAGTATCTGGCGCCTTCAACGCTACAGGCTCAATTTTATTCAGTTCGGGCGTGCTCTGAATATCAGCTTGCTGCGCCTCTGACCCTTTTTCATTGTTCGCCAACGTCGGCCCCGCAACTACCGCCTTTGCAGCGAGCTCCCGAACCTTCGATCTGGTTAAGGCCTGAACGCTAGCCTGACCAAACAAAAGCCCCTTCTCGCGCAGGAGGTGATCGGACCTGTTCGAAAATAAGTACGGATACTGGGGGGGCAGCATAGATGACACTGCCGCCTCCGTCTCAAGCGCTCCGAAAGGTCCTTCAATAAGCACTTTTGCTACCGGCAGACACACGCTATGAGCTTCCACGGCTTGCTTGATCCATGCGCACTCGCCCGTGAACATATGGGGTTCTACGTAAGACGGGTGAACTACATCCATTGTAGCTGTGGAATCGCGAAGCACTCGGCACTCTTTCCCGTTCACGAGGAGGTCTCGCATGTAAGGCTCGAGAAGCTTCATGTTCTCGTCGGTGCTGCATATTGACAAAAACACAACTTTTGGTTTTGTTTCCGGACACTGCGCCGAAAAGTGACCCGGCTTCTGGCACGTATAACAAACACGCGCTTGCCTCATCTCGAACCGCTTTCTGCGTTCGGCTTCGGCTACCGCCGTCTCCTTACGTTTGGTCGGACACTGCGCCGAAAAGTGACCCGGCTTCTGGCACGTATAACTAGGGTGGCTAGAAGGGGAGGTGTGAATACCGGTGGCGCTTTCCTTCGGGCGCGCGTGACCCCCTTGCGCACCGATGCCACCAGGGAGAATGTGGCGCTGCCGCTCGCGGCGGGGGACTCGTAGCCGTGCTGGCCTGCGCCTCCGCTGTCAGTTGGTCTCGGCGCCCCTTTTGGAGTGTTCCTCGCGACAATCCGTAATTCGAGGGCGAGATGCAGTCGGCAGCGAAAAAGAAGACGGAGCTTTGTGCCCGGATGTGATACTGGGTGCACGAAAACCACAGGAAAGGTATCTCTTCCGTGTCCCTGCCTGCAAACGCAAGCGTGTTACACTGAATGAACGAGTGAGTTTCTTTTCAGGGGCATTTACCAGCTTATAGGACGTCGAGGTTCCCTGCAGAAGTCATGAGGTTATTTTAACATAGTTTTTCTCTCAAAACGGTGCATGATTGTTCTCTTTGGTATTTCAGACGGGGCAGCAAGAAAGAGGCCACCCTTGATGAAACTCTTCCGTTTCTTGATGAATGGGAGGCTCACTCCAATGGGCTCGGCTTTCTTAGTAACAGTACTTCTAAGGGGCTGACGATGACCATCCATTCAACAAAACACCTTCTAAAGTACCTTACCGACAATGCTGACATCATGTACATGATGACTTCGAAACTGAGCCAAGACCGCCTGGAGCAATGTTTTGGCGTTGTGAGACAAGCGAGTGGGGCAAACAATCATCCTACCCCACCTCAATTCATTCTAGTCATAAGGTATGTATACGTGCAAGCTTGGTAAATAGTACCAATGTTTTGCAGAAGTTCGGCATGCTTAAGTAACTAATGTTGCTTGTGCACATCCAGGTGTCTTAGCTTCTAGAGCCTCACAAGGAGCCCCAAGGACGGCGATGTGTCTTCGGATGTCCTGGAGTTATCTGTTGAAGAGGTGCTGGCTGAACAAGAAAGCCACAGTGAAGACAGCGTGAAGGCTGTGCCAACAGATGCCGTGCAAGTGGCTGTGGACCACCAAAGTTATGTAGAGCACCGCAGCGACGCACGGCTTAAAGTTTATTACATTACAGGTTATGTGGCGAGAAGGCGTGTTTTGCCCACACAATGTGAAGACTGCAAAGCAGCATGTCTTAGTGATAAAGGCAATATCCCCAGGGAACTTCCATCAGAGGCATCCAAAGAGCGGGACCTTGGGGGCATTTTATATCCCCCAGAATCGTCCTATAAGCCGGTAAATGCCCCTGAAAAGAAACTCACTCGTTCATTCAGTGTAACACGCTTGCATAGCCAAAGCTGTGGCCGAAATATTGCAGTCAATTCGTGATATGCCAAAAATTGGTTGCCTGGACCATTCTGCTACCCTGACAGCCTCAGTTACACGTTTTTATTACCTCACAAGGATTCACTTTTTGCTTAAAGGTGTCAATCAGCAGGGCAGTGAGAAGAAATGGAAAACACTGAAACCTTGTGTGTTGTAAAGCTTTCACTATTTTTTTCCTCACTTGTAAATAAACGATTTCATGACCAGATCTGTTGCTTCACTGTCTGCAGTCATGGGAAATTGCTTATATGAGCGTCAAAATAACATGCTACAGGTGTGCAAGTGCAGACAGAAAGTGGCTTGTAAGTACGTCGAGACGAATTATCAGGTAATGTCTCTTAATCTGGAGACATTACCTGATACGCATAGGGTGATTGACTACTGTGCGTGACTACGTCATAGGGTGATTGCATAGGGTGAATGACTACTATGCGTGCGTCATGCATAAGGTGATCGAGTGCGCTGATCTAGAGGACGACGGTCGCATTTTCAGGGAGGCGAAATGCAAGGCGCCCGTGTGCCGTATGATGCGAGTACGCGTTAAAGAACCCGAAGTTGTCGAAATTATTTCGAAGCCCCCCACTAGCCCTTAACACCATGAGCACCATGAGCCGCTTCACGAAATGTGCACAGACAAAACGCGTTTGAATCTCGATACAGTGCGAACTGGGCCCGTAAAATTTCACAGGAGTAATGATGTGGTCTGACGTAAGATCGTTTTCATGATAAATATTTATTCTTTGACGCCCTCAGAAAGCCCGCGATATCTGAAACGGGCTCACTTTCACTTCGGTTCTAGAGATGCAGCCGACGCGAGGCTGGCGAGGCGCTCATTTCGTCTGGCTGCTTCCCCCGCCTCGATCAACAGCGCCGCCCCGCGGCATCGGTGCGCTGTGGGGTCACGTTTTCGCAGCCGGTATTCACACCTCCCCTTCTAGCCACCCTAGTATAACACACGCGCGCTTGCCTCATCTCGAACCGCTTTCTGCGTTCGGCTTCGGCTGCCGCCGTCTCCTTACGTTCTGTCGGACTGCTTTCACTCGCATCCGCACTACGTGTGTCCCCCTTTAATCTCCTGGGCGTGAACTTCGGCCTCTCAAACTTGGAGCCAAATTCACCCTTTTGACCGTCCTTAGCTCCGCGAGCCCGACGCGTCACAAACTCCTCGGCTAGCTCGGCGGCTTTAGCCACTGTACTAACGTCTGGCCTATCCAAGACCCAGTACCGCACGTTCTCAGGTAACCGACTATAAAACTGTTCCAGCCCGAAACACTGCAGAACTTTATCGTGGTCACCAAACGCTTTCTCTTCTTTGAGCCACTCCTGTACGCAAACTCTGTGTATGACTCACTTCTGCCTTTCTCATTTTCCCGAAACTTCCGACGGAACGCCTCCGCTGACAGCCTGTACTTCTTTAGCAGACTCGATTTCACTTTGTCGAAATCCTCTGCCTCCTCTCTATCCAAGCGAGCGACTACGTCGGCCGCCTCGCCGGGTAACAAAGTGAGCAAGCGCTGTGGCCACGTTTCCCGAGAGAACCCCTGCTTCTCGCACGTTCGCTCAAAGTTAACCAGGAACAAACCAATGTCCTCTCCAAGCTTAAACGGCCGCATCAGGTCAGTCATTTTGAACAATACGCGTTCTCCTGCACCGTGTGCCTGACTTCCATTACGAGCGCGTTCCATCTCTACCTCGAGACGCTTCATTTCCAAAGCGTGTTGACGATCGCGCTCTTGTTGCTCTCGCTCTTTCTGTTCTTTACGTTCACGCTCTTCTTTTTCTTTCTGTTCTTTTCGTTCACGCTCTTCTTTTTCTTTCTGTTCTTTTCGTTCACGCTCATCTTTCTCTTTCTGCTCTTTAAGTTCGCGCTCCTGTCTTTTTGACCTCTCCTCAATAGTCTCAAGGCATTCCGACAGCTCGTCATCCTCAGCCTCTAACTCAAGAATAGCCTTTAGCAGTTCTGGTTTTCTGAGTTTGTCCGAGACATCCAGACCCAACTCTCTTGCAAGCTCCAACAATTTCGGTTTGCGCAACGACTTCAAATCCATGGCTGCTCTGAATGCTGCTTTCTCTACTGCCTATTATTGTCTTGCCGCAAACTAACCCGGCAGCAACGACAACCACAATTACCAGCTCTGTTTCTGACACTAACAAAAGCCTGGCAAAGCTCAGAAGAAGAAAGTCCCGCACTCACCAAACCTCGTAGCCAAGAATTCAGCGCAGTCGTCCCGCTGCAGGCAACCAGTCATCACACAGGGCTCGTTGCACTGCTCCCGGATGGTCGTTGAGCTGCTCAGCATACAGTCAACTGCATATCTTCGCTGCTGGCCTCCGTTGTCGCGATCTCACCGCTGCCAGACAGTTGTTGTAATCGCACCGCTGGTACGAGTTGTTGGGAACTCGGCGCTGACGCCCGTGGTTGCACCTGGGTCGCAAGCCCCAAGGGTAGCGTTGGCCTGGCGGCCTGGGGTACAACTGGAAGCATCCGAAGGTCCCGGCAAAGCATGAGTCGACTGGTAACAACAAAACAACTTGTTTATTCTAACATCGCAAAGAGTTGGCGGTCAGGTTGACCGAAGTAGAGAGACGGGGGAGCACGTTACTCAACAGAAGAAATCGGAGCCCTCTTGGCGTCCGGGGGCAGCTACTTTTATACTCTCGCAGTTGAGGGCAAGAAGGAACCCCTCTATAGACGAGCACGTGACTGTGCCGCTCGGGAACAATGGGATAAGGTGGCGCAGCGACGTGTCGGCGCCACTCGGACCCCCCTTGCTTCACAGTTGTTGGGAGCTCCTCTCCCCGGCTGCCGCGCTTCGACAAGCGTGGGCACAATGGGAAGAGAAGGAGGAGCAGCCGTCGTGTCGGCGCCGCTCGGACCCCCTTGCTTCACAGTTGTTGGGAGCTCCTCTCCCCGGCTGCCGCGCTTCGACAAGCGTGGGCACAAATATGCACATACACTCACACACGCACATGAAGACACGTGGCATTGGAACATGCCTGGACGCGCTTGGCAGGGAGGCGTAGCGGCGGCGCCGAACGGGCCAAAATGTCTGCCGCTTTGAACGAAGCCCCGGCGTCCGTTGCATCCGCGCCGGCTAAACCGCGCGTCGTAGGCGAAACGTAACACCGAGGAGAGGCGTCATGCCACCTGAAGTCATAGCCTTTTTTGGTCTCGTAGAACCTTCTTGAAACAGCGCTTGTCTATGATAGTTGTTTCCCGTGTCCTTGTTTTATTCGCGCTGTTCAACCTCAGTTCTAAAAACTTGGCAGTTTCTGTTCCATGAATTAAGAAGCAACGTGAAGTGCTGCAGAGGGAACAGGGGCTTTTTAGATGTACAGGCTGTACCTAGCTTTATTTACAGTCGCTCAGTGCATACGGTGTTCTGCGACTGAACGCGATGTCGTGGGTTCAGCTCCTTGCCATTGCGGCGTTTCTCATAGCCAGTTGCTGTTGCATTTAGGCAACGAAAGCGTTTGATCGACCAAACAATCAACCATACATATGAAAGAAATCACTCGATTCTTTTCGTAAAATTGTGTATTATACATGCATCGCATATTCTATAGCCTGGTGCATATGAAATAAACTTTGCCCTATAGCATGAAAAACGCTGCGGGTTGCGGAGGTCCTCAAAATGCAACAAACGTTTGTTGCGTCTGGCGTACAGTATCATGGCATGGCAGTGTCCTGTTTTGATAATGATGCTGCGCTATGCATTTACTAGGAAGCAACTTGTAGAGGTTTAAAACAGAAGGAAATATATTGAAGAACATTTAAAGGTTAAAATGTGGCTAATCGTGGCAAAACATAAACAGCAGCTGACTTGAGAAGCATGGAATCCGTGTTGGTCATCACATGACCCTATCTGATGCTAGATGAAAAACATATGTTTATCGCGTCTTTATTTCTGTGGCGTTGCTCTATAATTACAGCAACACCATTAAAGAAAGCAAAAGAAAATTTCAAGCGCTCTTCCAAGATTGAGAAAATTGACGTAGAGCTATAGGCTCTTTCTGATATGTATCTCACAACTCAGCATGGGCGAGCTTGGTTACAATAACTATCACCGACAAGGATCGTTGCGGTCGCCAACGTTGTTAATTCTGTCGTTAGGTTCTCTGCCACATGCGGTGCCTTCGTGTCCGCATATAAACAGCTTTTCATGACAGGGCTAGACATTAAAGATGACGGATTCTGCAGATGGTATTTCACTTTATCTCACAGATGATAAACTTTCGGTTATATCTGGAAATTTTTCAAGACTATGGAGCTATTTCTGGTGCGAAACTGAATAAATGAAAAATCAGACATCCACCCGTTCGTAGCAATTGCTACAAAGGAAACCCATACGGGTTCCTCGAAAGAAAAGCCTCATAGTTGAAGAAAAATTCGTCCTGGTCCGGGACTCCAACCCGGGACCACCGCCTTTCCGGGGCAGCCGCTCTGCCATCTGAGCTAACCAGGCGGCTAGCAGATGGCAGGGCGAAGTCGAATTTGTCGACAACACGAAGCAAAGGCAAGAGTTTGATGTAGTAGTTCTGCGGAAACCCGCAAGGTGGAGAGAAGTAATGAATAAAGGAAAAATCAGACATCCACCCGTTCGTAGCAATTGCTACAAAGGAAACCCATACGGGTTCCTCGAACACGAAGCAAAGGTTTGCTTGGTGTTGTCGACAAATTCGACTTCGCCCTGCCATCTGCTAGCCGCCTGGTTAGCTCAGATGGTAGAGCGGCTGCCCCGTAAAGGCGGTGGTCCCGGGTTCGAGTCCCGGACCAGGACGAATTTTTCTTCAACTATGAGGCTTTTCTTTCGAGGAACCCGTATGGGCTTCCTTTGTAGCAATTGCTACGAACGGGTGGATGTCTGATTTTTCCTTTATTCATTACTTCTCTCCACCTTGCGGGTTTCCGCAGAACTACTACGTCAAAAACTGAATAAAACAAAAACGTGGCACTACGTTTCGGCGCCTTCCGTGACCCAGACTTGGGAAATATTCTCTTTGCAGACAAATTCAAAGTGCTGGGCATTCTTTTCTGCTCTAATATAGTTTCAACTGGAGTATGAGAGCAATGTTCTTGTACGTGCAAGACCTTGTTTTGCTACCATTGCAACTTTGGCACTCACTCTCAGCCAAAGCTCTGTTCACTAAAATGTGTGCTGTGGTATGCGCCTGTAATTTAGGTCATGTAGCTGTTATGCCTCTAAAGATTGCCGCACAACTTGCAGCCTAATCGCGAAGCTTTGTAGAATGGGAAACAGCCTTGGACTCAAGATTTTTTTCACAGAGAAGCTGTCAAGGGCTATTTTCCCCACTATCGTGTCTGCGTGTAGAAAAAAATCCCGAAGATAGTGCAATGCCGGGCCGACCCGCGGCGGAAGTGCAGTTCGCCGTTAAATGGGAACTCCGGCGTTTTTTAGAGCGCAGCTCTTTGGCGTCCGTTCCTGGGTTTCGCGTCGTCGTCGGCCTCGTAACCAGCTCCGCCCCCCTTTCATCCCCCCAGCGCTAGCAGCGACCGACTCCGCTAGAGAGTCAAGATAACGTGACTGCATAGAACACCATCGCCGCCATGCAGAAAGAGGAGGAAAGGGTCCCCCCCCCCTGTTCTTGTGTGGCGGATAGGGTGCTCTTCAGTTGCCGACGCGCCGGTTATTTCACGTAGGCCCCGGCACGTCGACGAATACGTGACCACCTTCCCACGGCTAGACCTGGTTCTTAGCGCTGCGGAAGCGAGGGTATCATATTGTTTGTGTCGGCATCGGCGGCGTTGTCCCTGAAACCAACTCCGCAGCTGGGGTTGACTCACTATCGGCGTCAGCGGCATCAGTCAGTCGCTGCTATCTCTTCCCTCCTCCCTTTATCGTGTTGTCCGCTTGCTGCGCGCGCTTCTGCCCCCATCGTTTGCCGCTGGGTGTACACGCCGCCCCCCTCCCCCCTCTTCCTGCGAGTCTCCGGTTGTCAAAGCGCCGGCTCGAACTTAATTCCTTTCTTCGCTCCTCCTCCAATGCAACCCCTGTGCGGTGGCAATCAGAGAGCCAGATCGGTGGCGGCGGATCTGTATATGTGCACCGCCCGAGCCGAAATTGCCGCTGCCGTTCGCCCTGTGCGGTGGCAATCAGAGAGCCAGATCGGTGGCGGCGGATCTGTATATGTGCACCGCCCGAGCCGAAATTGCCGCTGCCGTTCGCCACTGCGAAATTATCTGCCAGTTCTTTCTGAGCCATGAGCGAGACGACCGATGGAAGTCCTCCGTCTGCTGCTGCTGCTGCTGCTGCTGCTAAACGAGCTGCCAGAGCAGAGGCCCAGCGCCGTCGCCGTCAGAATCCAGAGGTGCGTGCCGCCGAAGCAGAAGCTTACCGTCGCCGCCGTCGAGATGATCCAGGAGTACGGGAAATATAAAAAAAAAATTCTGTGATAGCGCATACATGTGTTGCTCGATTTATTTGCCTCAATCTATCGAAAAGGTGAAACAGCTTATTTGCTGCGCTCAAATTTCGCATTAGGAAGTGACGTAATCGTCGGTAATTTTTTTTTACCATGTCAAGGCAAGGTAATGTAATATTTAGTTCCCGAGATCCCCTTGTCACACGTCTGACAGTGGAATTCTTCAGTAAATTTGAAAATGAGTGTAAGTAAGCAAAAGAGCGCAATAACAAAACCGAAACCTAACCAGCCGAGCGAACCTCTTCGTGTGAAGTCACGAGTGTCCCCAGCGGGGAAGGCGCGCAAGGCGTGCCAGTCTCTCCTGCTGGGCGAACGAAACCAGCGAATAGCAGACGCTCAGCTGATTCGTGACCGCGCCGAACCTTCGGGCGACAGTTTCAGCTGTGCCAGCTCTTCGGATCTCAAATATTGACAGTTAGGATTCTGACGAAGTCAATAGCCACGAATCACCGTTCGCATTCGACCCGCCACCATGACAGCCAGCGCCCGTGCGCTACATATCGCGCTGCAACATGAAGACCAAGCTTAGCCCTAACCACTGATTCCAGACGTGCTGCTTGCTATTTTAGGTGTTTTACCCCTCCTCAGGGAAATGCTTCGAAGCTTATTGTAAAATGTGGAGCACGAATTTCCGCATTTGTATCCCGCAAGTCCAAAGCATCGAACGGTGCATTTGTTTACATCGGCAGGTACAGCGACCACTCGTCTTTCGCTTGAGATATAATGCTAGCAGCTCATCGGTGACATCAATATAATGTCAGAACATACCAAAACAGGCAGATTTTGTGCATGTAAGCACCGTTGCATCACTCTGATTCGCGTTGATGTGAGTGACAACACACCTTCGAAAACACCGAGCGGGTGACCGTATAGTACGAGAGCGTTGTAATGCTGCCTACTTATCATTCTTCGTATTCTCTTCATGCACACAATATGTTCCGTAAAATGGACACAGATGAGGACTTTGCGCGTGTGATCGTACCTTTAGAGAACGCGTTGTTTTCTCGCGGAAACGCCGATGCCATTATATAGGCACCGTCGGCAGCTGAACGAGGCGGTTGTTTACGCCGCTGTATTGAAGGGGCATACGCTTGCTGCCCATTTGGGATGCGAGGCAAACTGCGCACCTCGGAAGTTAAATAATGAGCCTGCACGGCAATACGTAACAATACACCCATGTTCGTAGTCGCATTTAATTTAGGGAAGTGCCGGTGAGTGCGGCTGGCAGCTTTCCGTCGTAAACGGCAACGTGCCGATGTAGATACTGCTCCGTTTCGTCGCTTCTCGCTTTTTGTGTGCGCACTGTGCGAAATGAGGAATGTTTACTTCAAATCCGTATGGTCAAAACTGAACTACAGAAGGAGCTTTATTCATCCTGATGGCTTAATTAGCTTCAGGTCAGTCGCTCAGGTCCGTCAGCAGTAGACGCATGAACTACGCGACTGTGATATATAAGTTTAACCTCTGCTGAACGCGATGAGCATCGGTTCGAACTATGTGTACGGATGGCGGGGGCTGAAGTTCGTGCAGCCAAGAACACAACACCACTTGCCTCCCATCTTTTGCCTGCCTACAGGTTACGCAACTTCTTGCGACAGCAACTTCTCACGCCATGCCCTAGCTCCCGATCACCGACTCCTCGACGCTCTCGCCACTGTCGTCTGCATGATCCCGGCATGCTCTGCATGGAACACTCCTGACGTCATACGCAATGTGGCCTGTAACTGAGGAGGAGGTAAGGTAGAGTGCTCGAGGCAACCAATTCAATTCATTAAATTCGCGGGCTCCTTTCACGCTCGGAAAAACACTTTTATGCAGCACGTATTGAGCAACAGAAAGCTGTCTCGGGAGTTTTTCATGTTTCTCTACAATTTTCTGGTTGACACTTTTCATCTAGCTATAATGTTTGAGAAATTGGTTAATTAATTAGGTTTAATAATCTAATTAGGTAGAATTAAAAAATAATCTGAGCATCTCCAAGAGACAGCAAGCAACTTTACCTTGGTTCTGTCCACCTACACGGGATTCGCATATGTTTAAACTTTGGCGAAAGTTAACTGGGACACCCTGTATACGTGCTTCCAACCATAAAACACCTTAATTAAGTCCCTAATTAAGACTTGCGCACCGCCGCTTCCGCTCCTGTTCGTTGATCAGATCGAGCTTAGGCATCGCCTTGTCGGGCTCGGAAACAACTGCGGAGTGACGCGCTTATTTCTGTAGAGACGTCGTAATATAGTGTCACAATTTGTAATAGGAGTAAACGTGTTTTGAAATGCTTGTACAATGAGATTTATCTGTGCAAACGTGGGTTCTCCTCTCTTGTCTCCATTGCATCTTGTTTGCTTTCTAAAGCAAGGAAATATGTAATATGCTGCTTCGCTTGTGATAAATTTTTACGTATAGTGTATAGGAGTTGGGCTTCCTGGCGGGAAATTCCAAGCTCTCTCCTCTAATCGTAGATTCGAAAAGACATCGCGGAAATGCTTGAAGGTAAAGCGTAAGGACGATGGACTCATGGAAAGCATTATTATCAAAGTATTCACGCCAAACTATTAGTCCAGGTCTTCAATGGGTGTAGCCACTGCTCGTGTTCGCCGGATCAGGACCAGTTAAACCCGGGGCTCGAAACGAGGGTGGATCCCTTCCCACAGCGCCTTGTTAAGATGGAGAGAGTATAGCACGGAGGTCTCTGTCTGTGGTCGTCAACACTGCGCCTTGACGTGAAACGTCGTCGGTGGCGCACTGCAGCCTGGTCAGTCGTTGGCTGCGGAGCGTTTGCTGGGGAGAAAGAGGAGGCTGGGATAGTCATTAGTTTCAAGCCGGCACAGTGCGACAGCTTCGTTCCGAGTGAAGTGTTTGGGTGGGGAATCGTACCGTTGACGCCCTAGTTCTTTAATAGTCTAGCCTACTCGTCGTGGTATATGATGCGGAACGTGCATGAAGCTCGACCTGGCTCAGCTACCTCACTGACAGACTTGTACGTTACGAAGTACGTGTAATTGATTACTTGCAATCAGTTACGTTTTGTAGTCATCTTGTAATTTAACGATTACTTTGTTTACGCAGTGACGCTCACTGTTATTGAATTACTACTTTCAGTAATTAATGACATTTAACCTGGGACATTTTTGACGAAACAAGCTGTAACAGGCGACGTAGCTTTGAGTACTTAAATTTGGCAGGAACTAGTGTCCAAAGTGGAGAATATATGTACGTGGGCTAGCTCCTTCCCACAACTGGCGCGCTGCAGCGGCATCTCGATCACCTGAACATGACGTACTTGCAGATTTGCACACCTCCCTTGGAAGTCCCCATCTCTCAGCGTTTCTTTTAAATAAAATTTATTTCTCTGCTTCCTGAAAGCGCCTTAATGCGGCGTTCATACCTGCTAACAGTTGCTGCTTAATTCTTCTTCGCTTAAAGTGCAGTCAGTGGCTTCTCTGATATAGACAGAAGAGTGTGGACGTTAAAAGCATATGTTTCTATCTGTTTTATATATTATACGTGAGTCATATATACCTGTTCTTGCGTATGTAACACACGAACGGTATTATTATATAGGGCTAACTAATGTGCAACTTTATATGTATGACTCCGCTATGATTCCCGTAAATTGTGGAGTCCCTCAGAGATCAGTGCTTGGCCATCTAGTCTTTTTAATTTATGTAAATGACTTGCTTTTAGAAATGTCATCATCCATTCGACTATTCACTGGCGACTGTATCCTGTACCGCCGCATAACCACTACTAAAGAACGCGAACTACTGCAAAACGATCTCTGTTTGATAGAAAGCTGGTGCTCGCGCTGATGCACATTAATGCTTCTAAATGTAAAGGCATGCGAGTATCTCGCAAGCACTCCACCTTGGAATACGACTACTCATTAAATTTAACGAACCTAATGCATGTAGACAAATACAAGTACCTTGTGATCCTAATCAATAGCAAATTATAGTGGTCCGCTCATATTACGTAACTTGTGTCTAATGCATCAAAGAATCTTGGTTATGTAAGAAGAAAGTTGTTCCTGTGCCTACCCTTAGTCCGTCAAATAGCATATGTAACCTTCGTTCGGACTAAACTTGAATACGCGTCATCCATTTAGAATCCTCATCAAAGCTACCTAAGTAAGCTACGGTAATCTATGCAAAATCGTGCTGCTTGCTTCATAACGTCTAACTACAACTGCCATTCGAGCATAAATACCATTAGGGAGTCGCTCGAACTGCAATCTCTAGACGTCTGACGCAAGCTATCTCGGCTCTGCTTATTTCATAAATTTTATTACTGCTTTCCTAACTTGCATAAGCTCCTTACTACTACCTCCCGCCCGCTATTCGCATCGCCTATGAAACTCTGTGAGCATCCAACGACTTTTCGGTAGAACCACTGCATTTCACAAATCATTTCTTCCTGTAGCCGCTGAGGAATGGAATAACTTACTTGAATCGATCGTTGCAGAGCGTGACCCACTAAAACTCAAACAACTAATAGTAAATCATTTTTGCTCAGAATCTCGTTATGACTTCGTCCACGCTTCTGCACCTTTTTATATATGTATATATGACGTTCATGTATGTTTGTAACTATTGTAACTGGTTAAGCGTTTAGGTAATAACTATGTTACTTTTCCAGCATTCTGTGTAAATACGTTTTTTATGACACCACTTCCACGCAAATTGTCATTTCGTTTCACGCTGATCATGCTTTCTGCTGTTCTTACTGATGTCCCTCCCCCCTTTATGTAATGCCCCTCAAGGTGCCTTTAAGGGTCTAATAAATTATGATGATGATGATTACTATTATTTAGTTTACAGATTTGGCTGAAGGAACGTTAACGTTTGCTGTCGTCCGTTACAATTAGCATTCGAGTCTAAATAGCTAATAAGTGAAGGGCCAACAAACTGAACGGCGCTTCTATGGCTCGACAGCGATGGCCACTTCGCACGTTGGTGCTAGGGACGATTGGACGATGTTTCAGTTTTTCACTGGCCTTATCGGTAGCACCTTCCTCTAACCCCAGCAGCAATGAAGTGGTGCACTTTATATAGAGGACCCAGAATCGAGCACCATGGCATTGAGTAACCATGCGCAATCTTGTGAGCAAAGTGATCGTACGTTACAGCACAACCCTTCTTTCCATCTCGCACACTGAACGAGTTTACAGTGTCGCTATAGTCCATATTCACAAGAAACCGAAAGAATATTACGGAATAAAATATCGAAAATCAATCTTTAGTTAAGATAAAGAAGAGGAGAAGAAGACGGAGTGCCTCCACCGTACGTGAGCTTCTCAGGGACCCGCTTGTTCTACTTAATATGTGAGTTTCTTCTCTTTACCTCGGCACTCGGATGCCAAAATTCAGTCGGCGACTTCCCGCCTCACCAGGCGGGATGACTTTTTGGCTTCCAAGCCGTACCAGCGGCTCGCACAGAGACCGAAGGAGTTGGCAAAGAACGGACCACGTTCCTCCCAGCGCTTGCCTGGTGAAGGTAGAGAGATGAATGCTTCCGCAGAACAGCAAATACCCGCTGTGCAGCCGGCTGGCAGTGACCACTTCAACTCTAGTGCGACAACGGATGCTGACCTCGAGACACCCTCTCCAAAGAGGGCACGTAGTCACGATCATGAGTCGTGTAGTGATGCCACATTAGTTGAAACCACCGACATGGAAGCGGAACACAGATTGTTTACCACGGTTACATACAAGAAATCACGCCAAGCTGGAATACCAGGGATCTTCAAGCTCATTGACCCGGAAGCGTCGTTCTGGAAAGGGAATCGAAACAACTTGGCCAGCGATATCCTTATCACGGCAAGAGAGAAGCTACAATCCTTTCGTGTAAGGAGTGAAGGTAATTTTTCCGTAAATGTGTCTGCTCTCGCTGCCTCTACGAGACTGCTTGAGTTGACTCATGCACTCGGGAGCGTCACCGTACAATTCTTCTCTGCTATACATACCACTGCCAACACGCGTTCTGCTTGGATTCACAAGTCATCCAGTAGAAGAATATTTATAACCAACGCGCTGCTACAATTGCCATCGATTTGGCCACGTTGCAAAGTCTTGCCATGACCGAAGGCGATGCATGATCTGCGCTGGAGCGCGTGATAATATAGCCTGCACCTCTAGAAATCAACTCAAGGGTGCCAACTGCAACGGAGACCACACAGCTTTATACGCCGGATGTCTCAAGCACCAAGCGGCTTTATTACTGAGACGACAAGAAATATTATGCGGTCGGACCCCGAAGCAAAGGCTTGCCTCCTCGGAACTTAGATGCTGTCAACCCAGTGAAAACAACTCCTCTGTTACAAACAGAAGAGCGCAAGAAAACGTATGCGATGATGGCTAATCGTTCATAGGAGATTAAAGACAAACCAAGTCGGAATGATAGCCAAGGAAAGACGTCGCTAAGTGTTGTTGACAGCCAACATGAATTTCAACAGGCATTCATCCCTTTGAGAACACAAGCACCTGCTCATGTCTCACGTGAACCGGAATCATTTCAACAGACTATGGCGGTGTCTATACACTTTCTTGCGTTAAAAGGATTCTGCGGGCGTTTCCTTTGGCGAGCAACCTTTCAGAGGTGAGCGCTGTTCTTTCTTTAGAACCGCTGGCACTACAGAATCGGTTTACAGCATCGCATAATGGCTCGCCAGATAGAGGTTTTCATAACAAATACAAATACGGTTTTCTAAAGAAAACCGTATTTCAATGGAATGCAAACGGCATTCAATCTACGAGTACAGGGGCCATATAACGTAAAAATATTCCGATATGTTTTTATTCCAATCTCCTGACGTCGCATTTACGTAACCGCCGACGCAAGCATCGGGGGGTGACCCGCAGGCTTGTCTGAAGAGACCAATCAAACGCTCTCCTCATTTATAGGAGGTCACTTTGCTTTAAAAACGAATAACATTGCCTACACTGAGCGGGTTGTCTTATCTAATTGGCTGACAAGAAGCAAGGAGCACGCAAAAGTGGAGAGGGATACGATGGGCCGAGCAAGTTCACTGAAAATCGATAACCGGATGAAGAGGGTTGTGCCGACGTCTGCGATTGGCCGCTTTCCCTTACTTAGCTTGAGGTAGCTGGTCGAAAATCACGGCGGCATACAGCGGAAGGTTAAGAATGCTGCTAAAACAAATCCGCAGCAAATAAAAGTAGGCAGAGCGATGTCGTAAACGTGCCGAAAGTTCTCGTAAACGTTACACGGCCACGCAAAATGCTTTATTTTGCTCAAATAAACCTATGCTCTCCGGCAGGTACGAGTAGCCAGTGCCTGAGCAATCGGCGGCAGCCATCTTTTATTCCTTTCCGAACGGGGCAGCCTGTGGCTATTCAGAAAAAAAAATCTGTTTTTTTTCGGCATATTAATGCATCTTTCACGCGTACACGTCACCTTGACGCGGGGAGTTTTCGCGGTTTCGTGACTTCGCATGACAGGTATAGTATAGGTGAAGTGGATGCAGCCCTAAAACGTTTAACCAATAGTCGAAGTCTAATCGCGAAAAGGTGTTGAATAAGAAGTAACAATTTTTCTTTTGTTTCGTCCAATCATGCATAATCAGTGTGTAACGTTATTTCGGATGGGGAGCTATCGCGGTGTTCGTGACGTCGCGTGGCAGAAAGGCGACGTGGGAGTGGTCCAAAGAAGTTTTTGACCAATAATGGAGGGCTGGGGCCGTATAACGTAAAACTATTCCAATATGCTTTTATTCCAATCTCCTCACGTAAAATTTGCGTATCCGGCGGTTACGCGCAGGGTTGTCTGAACAGACCAATCAAACGCTCTCCTCGTTCAGAAGAGGTCACTTTTGTTTGCTTTAAAAAAAAACATTGCCTAATCTGAGCGGGTTGTCTGATCTAATTGGCTGAAAAGAGGCGAGGAGCATGCTCAAGCGGAGAGGGATTCGACGGGGCCGAGTCACTGCAATGAAAATCGATAACCGGATGAAGAGGGTGGTGCCGCCGTCTGCGATTGGTGCGCTTTCCCGTATTTAGACGGCGGTGGCTGGTCGAAAATCGCGGCGGCATGCAACGGAAGCTTAAAGGGGTTGGGACACCAAATTTTGAGGCTATAAAAAGCATATTGTAGGCTGCTTCCGTATGCAAGGACACCCAGAACGAGGTATTGGACGCTGCAAACATTTCAAAATAATTTTAATTCAGCTCCAAAAAGTCATTAAAAACTCCTTCTCGTAGTCGAGACCCATCGCTAGCGCGGCAGTTACTACGTCACAGAGGAGGAACGAAAATACCCACGTCATAGCACACTAGCACAAAAACGTGACGTATCAGGAGTAGCGATGAAATGCTGAGCCGAGCGACCGAGCATAGCCTCCACTATGACCGAGCTACAGGCATATAGTAATCCTTTCTTAATGCTAAGAAGGGGTAAGGCGTGCAGACACGGACACGAGAGGAGAGAAGTCGACAACACGAACGCCGCACGGCGGCCCGCGAACGGCAAACTGCATGCGGCGAGTTGCCGTGCGGACGGGCCTTTACACGTTTGAGTGTAACACTAGCTCGCCGACTCCGAAAGGGACCAGGATATGCGGTGTTCCGTGTTGTCCGCTTCTCTCCTCGCACAGCCGCATAGTTCGGCAGCTCGGAGCGGTCTCTCGTTCGCTTGGCCTTTCTCAGTGTGAGGGCCCGTCCACGTTACCGGCGCGGAAACTCGCCGCACGCTGTTTGCCGTTCGCGGGCCCCCCTTGCGACGGCGGTTTCGCTCGCGAACGGCGAGATTTCCTTGCCGTAGAGAGGACGGGCCCGGGACCCATTTGTGCGGCAGCCGTACGGCGAAGCGGCCAATCAGCGACCGAGGAGTGGTCACTCTGGCACCGACGGCAGCTTCACCGCCTCTGATCGTTCGGCGCCGCCGATATCGTCGCTAGGCCTTTTCCGGTTCACTTAAAAGCTAAAGCTTACGGCACTTCGGAATGAATCACCGACTCTCACAAGCCGCAATACTTTCTTACTGTTGTTGTCGCTTTTCGCAATAATTATAATAATCGCGACATGCACTTCGAATCGCCAGTTGTTGACCTCTGCTGGCAGAGCACGCGTTTGCACGAGCAGACGACGCAGCATAGTTTTACGTCACTATTTTTTGTGGTCCACGTGACCAAACCATGTTGCGTTTCCTCCTCTGTGACGTCATAGCATCCCCCGGAGCCCAGAAACCGAAACCGAAATCGCTCGGTATAATATAGCTATTATTAAATTATTTATCGGATATATATGAATCCCGCTGTGTGTATCGTGCTCCCTGAAGCATGACGCAACGCTTGAATCAACAAACTCATGAACGAAAATGTTGTTGTCTCCACCCCTTTAAGAATCATCAGGAAAGAAGAGCTGGCAGAACGAAGTCGTAGAGTTGCCGAATGGACTCAAAAACATTGCGCGGCTACGCAAAAAGTTTTAGTACACGAGAATAAACCCATGCTCTCCGGCAGGTGCAAGTAGCCAGTGCCTGAGCGATCGGCGGCAGCCATCTTTTATTCCTTTCGGAACGGGGCAGCCTGCGGCTATTCAGAAGAAAATTCCGTTTTGTTCGGCATAATAATGCATCTTTATCGCGTACACGACACTTTTACGCGGTGAGATTTTGAAGTTTTGTGACGTCGCGGGACAGACAGGAGAAGTGAGTGCAGCCTGAAAACTTTTGACCAATAGCTGTGGGCTAATGTCCAAAAGGCGTCGAATCGGAAATGACTATTTATCTTTTGTTCGGCCAAGTCATGCATAATCAGTGTGTGCGCGACATATCAGAAAGTTTGGAATAGCTTTACGTTATAGCGCCCCGGATTGCAGAATTGGAATAGAAAAGTTTGGAATAGCTTTACGTTATAGCGCCCTAGACTTCAGAAAGCTTGTTTCGCAACACAAGTTCCCCCTTGTGTATCATAACATAGCCGGCGTAGACCGTGATTTCCGTCTCTCGAACTATGCAATATGCTAATGTTCAAGAACTCTGAGCCCTAGCTGAACTATGTTATCCGTCAGACGGGATCTACCTTCCTGTCTTCTCCTCCGACTCTGATAGGCCTGAGTTTGTTGCCTGTAGAGTTCAGTTCAAAAAGCTGCTAGTGACCATTGTTTTCACTTATATGCAACCAGTATCGCGTATTACTGAGTCAACTTTCGTGCATTTCAGTCAAAGGATTCAAGAACCAATCCTATTCTGCGACCACTTCAATGCTCATAACGTTACCTGGGGAAGCAGCCACACTGATTCAAGAGGCGGATCTTTGCAAAAGGCTATAGACGCATGCGGCGTTGTTGCGCCTAATGATGGATCGATTACATTTATAAGGCACTACAATTGCGCTAGTTGTCTTGATCTTACTACATATAGCCTCCCCTGACTGTACGCGCTGCATTAGATGGCGCACAGTTATGAGACACGGGGTAGTGACGACTACCCAATTCTCATAGCGCATTCGCTTACGCATCCGGCAACATCTTTTAGTCACTAAATTTAATAATTGGCAACTATTTCGAGAATATAATTCTGCGGTACTGAACCAAGTAGATGACTTGGACACGTTCATTTCGTCGGTGCTTAATAATTACTCCAGGGCTACCGATACACAGCTATTCCAGAAGGCCACTACAGTGTCGACGCAGACTATGAACGACTCCGATGAGTTAGATGGAGAGCAGACCATCGATTTCGTCGTTCCGGACGGCTTGAAGATTGTCAAGACAGACAAGGTGCACACCGAAAATCTAACCAGGACATGCAAAAACTGGGACAGCAGCGGCGGCGTTAGTTCTGTACGTCACTTACTGCCTTCACTCCTTTACCGAAAATCTGGAGGTTAATAAACGCGCTTCACCATACAGTGTCACAATGTAGCCCTTTCATGAGCTTTGCTACAGCTCTTCGCTCATCTGAACGCGAAATCGCAAACGCGTTCTGCGCAGCACTAGCCAATTTCGTACAACCTGTCTCATTTCAAGATCAATAAATCTTGTCGATGCAGCAACATGTAGAAGTTGCTTGCAATTTATTTCATGCCCAGTTGGATATTTTGTTCTCCCTACAAGAACTGCAGCACGTTCTTTCGAAGACACGGCAAAGAACAGCGACTGGTCCTCACAACATATGGTATCGCACATTGAACAACCTTGGCCGGACAGGTACGTCTGCCCTCCTCTACGTCTTCAAGAAGATGTGGGAGGAAGCACGTATTCGTGATATTTGGAACATCGCTAACGTACTCCCGTTGCTAAAATCTGGCAAAACGATGATGTCTCTTGACTATATCGGTCTTGTCAGCTTAACCAGCTGTGTTTCATAGGTGTTGGAAAAAAAAGGTCGCAGTTTCTCCCGAAAGGCGAAGCATCGATTGCGATAGAAAATTAGTAGATAGTTATATCAAGTAAGGAGAGTAGTTTTATCGGCCGTACAACCATGTAAACATTCGCTTACTAGCTAAATTGTCAACGATATAATGAGTAAGTGCGACGGAACGAGGACGTAGAAAGACGCAGACACACAAAGAAAGTGTCTGTTTCTATGTTCCTCGTTCAGTTGCGCTTACACATCGTATCATGGATTGAAACCAGCTAGCCCGCCAACGCGTTTTAACTAAATTAACAAGCACGGTATCAGGAACGCAAAGGTAAACATGAACCCAGCTCGCTTATTACACTAGCAAAGGTATAGATGTGTCCCAGTTAAGTGTTGCAAAATTATCGGCTCTTTTTGTTGTATAAACTATATAGCAATTTATTTAAGAGCAGAAAATTGAAGCAGTTTTCTTTGTTGTATAAGCTATGTATAAACTGTGTTTTCAGTTTTCGTTTATGGCTTGACCTTTACGTAAAACAATGTGTCACTTAAAAAAAAAAGTGCTGTGATATTGTGATGTCCTTCAGCTGCTGCCATTGTTCACAATGGGGGGGCGAAGGATCCCTCAAGCCGTCATTTGAACGGCTTTTCCCTTCGCCTCCTGTTACTGTACTGTGAGGTAGCAAGTAAGTAAGTAAGTAAATAAATAAATAAATAAATAAATAAATCATTGAGCGCGGAAACTCCTTGTCGAAGTGCTGCAGTGAGGAATCGTGGAAGCAGCAGCGATCGAATTGACCTTCGTGCATCTCTTGATTAGATGCGATCGAAACTTCGAAAGAACAGCGCGTACGAAGCGACCGGCATTACACGCGCTCTTTAAACATCGCAGATCGCTTTGAACACGAGGCCAAGCCTGTGGCATGTGGCGTGTTTCGCGTCCAAGCCTTGGGGTGGCGCCACCATCGAAACGACGACAGCGCACCGCCGGCGGCGGTAATCGAAACGCCAGCTAAGCCTTTATTATGTAAACTTTATTCGCAACGCATCAAACCAGCACGCACAGAAAAACTTTTCTATCTGAAATTATAAACTTTTCGAAGCAAATTCAGCTTAAAAGCTTAAAATTTTTATAACATGACTACTCGAATGGTTAACTGCGAGATAGAGAGAGAGAGGGCAGGTATTCTGGACCAGAAGTCGAACAGTCGCGACATAATTCGCCCTTGTGAAAGCTACGTGTTTCTGCTCAAACATGAAGCACTGGCTGAAATGAAGTTGCAGTTTATGAATATTGTAAACGAAGTGACGTGACATCTTCAGCTAGAAAAGTGGAGGAACCTTATCAACATACCAGCGTGCGACGGCCTTATGTGGTCTGATGTATTTCTTCACTCAGCGGCGGACTGCTTGTATTCACCAGAAATGTGTGGCGAGACTGTACGTAGTATCTTTTTGCACATAAACAACTATGCATGTTATGCACCAGTATATCTTTGAAACGCTATTCATGTGCTTTTTATTTCATGTAAACATCGATGATGTTATAATAAAGCTGTTTATTGGGAGCAAATTAGTGTGATTAGCGTCGTGATTTCTCTCGGCCTAGGAAGCAGTGTCAACCTTCAAAGGTAAATAAGAATTTATATATATATATAGTGGGATATACCTGGCCAAAGCAAGCGGGCAGCGCAAAAGCAATAGCAGAAGCAGACGACGCTGTTGTCGGTCGTCTGCTGTGTGGTATTCCTCAGAAGCGTCATTGCGTTTTCGATACTCATGTAACTTTCTAAGCAAATAAAAATTATTCAGACGTCGCCTGTAATTTTTAAATTTAGATTGTAAGGGAATATTATTCAAAACATTATCTATTATTAGTAAGTAAACATTTTTCTGGTATCAGTGCAACTACCGTTAGAATCCAAGCGGCGCTAGCGTCGCCTGCGAAAATCGACCCCATTGGCCCTGTGGGAATGTCACGGGTTTGACGAGGCCCACGCGGGCGCGTACTTTGGCGACGTCCCAGATCGCTCAGTATCTCCCCAAAAGAAGCCTTTGTCATCCTGCGTTAGGAAATGAAAAGCTGATCTTATTTCGGCACTTTCAGATACTCGCAAACTGCAAGCGCAGGAATTTTATAGGGATTTTACTTTATAGTCCTGGAACTCGCCAGCCTTCCGTGGTTATAACATGTGCTCAACTGCCTGAAGTACTTAATATGGTGCTCGGGGTCACTTTGTTGGAGCTTCTGCACGAGATGATAGTATTCTCCGAGTTTCGTGCGCTCGTACAGAAATCACCGAATGTAGATCGCCTGCGCTAGTGGCGCAGACGATGCAGCAACGATGTCAGCACCAGCTTCCGTCGTGCAGGGTTCCTCCATGCCATCTTCGAAAGGTGTGCAATGTTACTAAGCAAGAAAAGGGAGGCTCCTAGACCGCGACGATGCTTGCTGGTTGGCGCGTGAAGAAAAAGCGCGCGTTCGCGAAAAAAAATTAAAAAAATCACAGCGTCCGCGCGCGTCCGCGGTGTTAGTTCTCTTTCTGCGCATGCGTTGAGATAGTTGCTCTGGCAACGCGTGATCTCGGTGCGCACGGTGCAGTAGGAACCTATTGTAGTGTAGAGCGTAGAATTTCCGCCCAGCGAAGCGTTGCAAAGACGACGTAGTTTGCGGAGCTGAAAATGCTGGTGTATAACTTGGTCTTCAAGCATGGCGGAAGGAAAAAGATAGGACGGAGCATTACTTCACGCAGCCAGCCTTCACTCTACACTCTAAAAACAGTTGCACCCTTTGGGGTGTATATTTGTCCCACAACGATAATCGTAATCTGTCTTGCCCGCGTTTCCTTTCTTTACCGCTGCGAGCCCGGTACTTCCCGGTCACGAACGGCATGCGCGTTATCAGTGTGACGCATCATTCTCGACAGGAAAGTAGCGAGCGCCGAGTTTTCAAGAAAGGAAACGCAAGCAAGGCAGATGACGATTATCGTTGTGGGACAAATATACACCCCAAAAGGTGCAAACTGTTTTAGAGTGTAAAAATTTACACCCTTTGGGGTGTATATGGCCACACAACGATAATCGTCATCTGTATTGCCCGCATTTCCTCTCTTGAAAACGCTGCGCTCATTACTTTCCTATCGAGAATGCTCTGTCTCTGAAAATGGAAGTACCGGGCTCGCAGCGTTAAAGAAAGGAAATGCGGGCAAGACAGACGACGAGTATTGTTCTGTGGCAAATATAAACCCCAAACGGTGCAACTGTGTTTAAAGTGTTGACAAGCGAACGCTTTGAGAAGCCACAGTGGTAGCCCAACACGTTACCCCTTGCGTCGAGATCACGGAGGAAATTGGAGATATTCCGAGACGTTTGGTTATCGGTAGTTTTTATTCGGGGCCCGCTCGGCCGGCACCATAGCCGGCAGCTGCTAGCTGCTCAGATGGAGGCCTCCGTGGCTGCTCAGCTGCTCTGCCTGTATCTCTGGTCACATTTTTCTCTGTATGCTTGTTCCGCTTCGGTGGTTTCCTGCAAGGCATGTGTTCCGCACTTCCGGCGAGTTGTGAAAGGTTCACAATCCAACGTCAGCGCATTTAGGCTACAGGCATACTTCGGCCGAACTAAACAGGCCGTTCTGGTGCGATGTTGCGACTGGGGGTCCGAAGACGTGGAGTATATTTTCCTCGTGGAAGAGTAAGGGAACGTGGGGCTGGGCCCGATACCCAAGCCATTTTAGACACAAGTTTATATTACATATTTACAAGGAAATTCAAAGTAGTACAGAAAAAGTTCAAGAAAAAATTGTAGTAGCCGATGACTCCAGCCGTCCGTCGCTCTTTTCCACCTTGCGTGGTCAGTGTTCAGTCGCCTCTCCCAATCCGGCGTCAGGAGACCGATGACCTCAGGTCCCACCAATCCGGAGGTTTGTTGCCCTTTCTCTCCGAAGGGAGTTTTGTCGGAAACGCGCACATCACTGGGCACAAACAGGGGAGGGTGATCGTAAACTGACTGCGTCTCCGCCGTGGATGTGTGAATTTGGGCGGCTGACAGGTGATGGACCGTATTATTGCTAATTGCCCAAACCTCTCCTGACCGAGGTACTCCAGTGGTGGCCATACAACAGCCGATTTGAGAACGGCTGTGGCGACGCCGTCGGCCCGTTTCCCATAATCGCGTTATCCCTGACAGGAGGTTGTCGCGGGGTGGTGGTGATAAACTTTATTGAAAGGGGGAAGGGTAAAGGGGGACGTGGCTGAGCGTTTGGGCTCAAGTAAGGCCCTGGGCCTGCTTGGCCTTTTCCGCCCAGTCCACCAGTTCAAGCTGTCGGTCGACGTCCCCGGAACTGAGCCAGGCTGCCCAGCCAGTCTCGCTGCTGACGGGGGGATGAGAGAACGGGAGCGAGGTGCATTCCCACATTATGTGTGTGAGTGTTCCTGTTTCTGAACAGAGCCTACATTGGTCGCTTTCCTTGCCCCCTGTGATCTTGTTAATGTATTTTGGGTGTGGGTATGTGTTTGTCTGAAGTCGCCGAAACGCGACCGCTTGCGTTTTGTCGAGTTGCTTGGCCGGTGGTGGGAGCGCGCGACGCCTCAAGCGATACCGACCAGACTATTTCATAAGTCTCGCAGGGCTCCTCGTGTCTCTCCTCCTCATTCACGCCGTCCGCATCCGCGGACGAGGCTCGGCGCGCGAGAACTCGAGCCAAACTGTGAGCCGACGCGTTGCCGGGCACAGCCGCGTGAGCGGGGGTCCACACGAGTGTTTTCAAGCCGCTTAGGGGGCGTCGTGTGAGAACATGGTACGCCTGTTTGGAAATTCTACCGCGGACGAAATTGCCGATGGCCTGCTTGCTGTCGCTGATGACGGTATTCGCTTCCGCATGCATGGCCATGGCAATCGCGGTTTGCTCCGCTTCCATCACTCGGCCAGCCGTGATTGTTGTATGTTCTATCAATCCTCCGTTGTGATCCGCTACCACCGCGGTCATGAGGTCGCCGCGATGGTGTCTGGCTGCGTCTGTGTAGACCACTCCATCTTGCGAGCCGTAGCGTCGCCAAATGGCTTCACTAAGGCCTGCCGACGGCCCTGATGGAACTCGGGGTCCATGTTGTGGGGTTGAGGTGGGGCATAAATATGCCCCCTGACCTTTAGCGGAATCGTCATGTACTCTGTAACCTCGGGGATAGCCTCGAGACTGAGCTTCCGGAGGACTGTACGGCCAGCTGGGGTTAGCGAGAGACGACGGACTTGGGCTGTGTGGTGGGCGTCTAAGAGCTCCTCGATCGTGTTATGCATGCCTAAGGCCTCTAGCCTTGCGGTGGCCGCGTGGTCCGGAAGGCCGAAGGCTGCCTCTGTGCTTCGTCTGATCATTGTGTTTAATTTGGCTAAGTCCGTGGCTGCGAGTTTGACATATGGTGACATAGGTGACATATGGTATCGCGGGGTGAACGGCCAATCACAACAGCAATAAGAAGCGCAACTATTCGTCACATTTTTGACCGAGGCCTTGCCCGTGTGTACTTTGTGCTGTTATGCCAGCTATATTGATTTGCATTGTCGCTAGATCAGTGGCATCTTACGCATGAGGGTTTGCATGCATGCGATTGATCGCATTGAGGGATCGGAGTCATCCTTGCAGGCCAAACGCGGTGGAGTTTATTGCCTCAGATGACGCGGACTCCCACAAGAAACGGTGCGTTGCATTTCCTACCTACGTGCTATGATCTTTTCTCGTGAAACGCGGTGCGTTTTCAATTTATCTGCTCCCAAGAAAAGTAGCAGCTACTGCAAACAGCGCTTGTTCCAGCTTTTGGAATTTGAAGGCCCCTCGCGTTCGCTCAGGGGGTCCGCGAGCCGCGACCAGCACGACAAAGGACCAGTGGCGCAAAGAACAGAAACCGCTTTAATTTATGATGTAACGAAGCACTCAAACAATTACCGCAGTCTCGCGGCCGATAGCAGAAAGGAACAAGGCAACGAAGCATGCAGCAGAAGAGCGAGGCAACCAAATGTACAGGCAAAAGGGAGCGACGAAAGAATGGCCGATACAAACCATCAGCCACCACAATCTTACGGTCGGCCACCACAATCTTACGGTCGATAACAAACTGCGTAAGGCGAAAAAGCAAGCAAGCACCGAACCGGGCGCGCAGATGCAGTCGCAACAGCGAACAACAAAAGCACTCTATCACGCGTACACAATGCAAAAAAAAAAAAAAAAACGCTCTTCCCTCGCTATGCAGCACGCTCTAAAAAACCTAGACAGGCCACGCCCCACCAGCGCCTCACCAGGCCCGCGCCCCCCGAAAAAGGCCCGCGTGCCATCTCGGCTGCCTTCTTATCGGGCAGCCGCCTTCCCGGCAGCCCCCAGCCAGTGTTTATGCTAACGCCACCGGTACACATGCTCTATGCGACGAGTGCTGTTGTGGCGCGCGTTTCAAAGGCTTCCCCCGTGCACGCTGCAGAGGAGGGCCCAAGGGCCCGACAAGTTTGAGACCCATATACGGCCGGGTCATGCGGTCTCCGCTATTTTCCCAATCACTGACCCTGCTTCGAACACTGCGTACTGCGAACTCGAACAAGTGGTAGGTCATCGGACGCATACGATCTTGTTAAAAAAAATATCGGGTTTTACGTGCCAAAAGAACGATTTAATTATGAGGCACGCCGTAGTGGAGGACTCAGGAATAATTTGGGCCACTCGGAGTTCTTTAGCATACACCTGAATCTAAGTACACGGGTGTTTTCGCATTTCGCCGCCGTCGAAATGCGGCCGTCATGGTCGGGATTCGATCTCGCGATGTCGTGCTTACGAACCCAACACCAAAGCAACTAAGAAACCAGGGCGGCTAAAACATAACACGTATCGGTGAACAAAAGAGAAAGGTGTACTTCAGCTCGTAAACTAGACTTTGCTTTATCCTTCACACGAGAACTGACCAGTTTACAAAACTGTTTTTAGCCTCCCTTTATAAGTGAAGGATATGTGTGCTTAGCTTCTGAAATGCCAACATACATTACCATGCGATTTACTGCAACACGAACGGCAGCGCACACTTACCGCAAAAGCAGTCAGCAGTGTAGTAACGTCGCGCACCTTTCGGAGAGGCCTGCAACATTTGCCTTCAAATTCCGACACGCTTGAGTGGCTTTCTCTCTGATGCGGCTCGCCGAACGGACACGCATAGCGCAACGCCGCGATTCGATGCCACAATCCAGAAAATTTAGCCTGGCATTAAGCGAAAGTGCCGCGGTTGTAGCCATGTTTCCTCTTCTTTTTTTTGAAGAGTTTCAAATGGTTTCGAATGTATACCAAAAGAAAGAAAGAAAGAAATTAGGAGTACTAAAACCTAACGCGGGCGTTCTGACGTTCTTACCACGCGTTGGGCCGCCATATCGGCTTCTATCACGTTGCGGCATGAACCCTCCTATTATTTCCTTCCTCCATGCCTTCAAGATACGGCGCCCGCACGGCCGCGCCGTAAGCAGCACCCGCCTCAGAAGAACACCTCCCCCCCCCACCCTCACTCCCTTGCCTCACTCCCGTGCTTCGCGCACGACTGGAGAGGCCGAGCTTTCGGCCTGCCTTCCTCGCTCGCACACGCGAGTTTCAGCCGCGTTCGCCGGCTCACCCTCGCACGCTTTCCCTCGCACTATTCTAGTACACTCTAAAGGCCGGGATACATGGAGGGTTGTTACGGCGGTAAATCTGCGATTTTCGCCCGACGGCGCGCATTCGACACCCGGCAACGAAAAAAAAAAACAAAAAAACGCCCGCCGCCGCCGATCAGCACCCGCCAGAAACTTGACGCGCGTCATTGGACGCTGCCGGAAGCGGCCAGCAAGCGCAGCCAATCATGGCTCACGTGGCCGACACTCCGTCACTTCCGTCTTCCTAGCTGGCACATGCTTTTCGCGCGCGCGATTCTCTGTTCGCGGGCTTTGCAATTTGTGTTAGCGACGTGGCCATGACTTCAAGGGCAGCTCGCGTGGAATTTAACGATATGTTTATCTGCGCGGTGCAGAAGCGTCCCATATTGTGGGATAGTGGAAGGGTCGATTATAAAGATTATAAAGACGGACACACGTCTTTACGTCAATCTTTCCGATTACGCACAGCGCGACCATGCCGCTCATTTCCAACAGCAGTCTCTCCGCTAAACAGGCACAAAATATGCTGATACAGTATTAAAAGCAACTGAAGAAGCTTTAGAGAAAGTTTTAGGGTTTTTCTTTTGTATTTTGTCGTAAGGAAAAGGCAAAGGTCTATAAACTTTATTTGTGCATTTCATGTTGACTAAAGCAGTTTTGCCTTGTCTGGCCACACTGAGGCGGCACCCGCCGCTTTTTCGCTCCATGTATGCCCAGCCAGCGAAAGTTGGGCGTCACACCGCCGCGGTGTTTTCTGCTGTGCGAAATTCGTCGAGAAAAACGCTCCATATATCCCGGCGTTAACTCGCACATACAGTATATATACGGCGCGCGGCGACGATTCTATCGCCCTTGGACTTTATACAGAACATTACGGCGAGGGCGACGCCGACGGCATAAATGTGCCTGGAGTGTACATATAATTGCTATCGAATATAAATTAAATTAAATTACGGGGTTTTACGTGCCAAAACCACTTTCTGATTATGAGGCACGCCGTAGTGGAGGACTCCGGAAATTTCGACCACCTGGGGTTCCTTAACTTGTACCTAAATCTAAGTACACGGGTGTTTTCGCATTTCGCCCCCATCGAAATGCGGCCGCCGTGGCCGGGATTCGATCGCGCGACCTCGTGCTCAGCAGCCTAACACCATAGCCACTGAGCAACCACGGCGGCTTCTATCGAAATAATATGGTCGATGTTAGACTGCAATGGTGGATAGGATCCAGCAATTGTCTACCAGATCAAATGAATGGTTTTAAAAATGTAGATGTACAGTGGAGTGCATCTTTGACTTGGTAACGTTTGTTGGCCACGAGATTAACTGTGCCAATATTGCTGTCGCTGTGTTAATTGATGTTAAAAAGGCCTTTGACTCGTTCAGTTAAATTGTCACGTGGTCGTGACGTCAAAGAACACAGTAGCAATACTGTGAAAGGCAAAACTAGCTTTTATTGGGCGAACCTGTGCCCACAAAACAGGCTACACTTAAAGCACAACGAGAGCGGCGAACACAGTCGGCGATCGTCGTAAATCTGATCAACGGGTCAAGTGCGTCGGCTTTTATACATAAATCGTCCAATGTTCCAGACCAATCGCTGGGACCCACGCACCCTCCCCAAAGCTCTGCATTATTCGCGTTGCGCACACATGCAATCAGATTACACAAGTTTCGGTCACAGACAGTGGATGGAACCATCGATAACATTCCAGAAACTTCCCACACATGCAAGCGCGTCCCGCGCTGTGCGACAACATCCTTTAGGCGGTGAAATGTGCCGCCCGATAAAGACAAGTACACGTGTCAATATTCATGTCCTGGTTGGACTCTCAACGCTCGGAGTGCATGGCCTGGTTGCTACTACGATTGCTAGCAAGTACAGTGGCGCGTAACATTTCCGGAGGCGCCCATTTTTGTGCACAGGCGTGAGTAAAAAAGGTACGAGAGAGAAAATCTGGGGGACTTTGCTCCTTGAATATGTGACTGTGCCTAGGTACTACAGAAGAGAAGCTTTCCTTGTTTTGTTAGCGTTTGTCCTTGAGCGTGCTGGCATTGCGGAGGTCGCCCGCTGGCCATGACCATGCGCGAGTTTGTTTACGCCCTGGCGCTGGCTGCCAGAGCGGTGAACCAGGTGTAACAGTCGGCACTGACGCCGCATTTGATGATCGCTGTGTCTGAATGTACGTCGGAGCAAAGCATACAAAGCATACAACACGAGCAAAGAAACTTATCCTCCGTAGTACCTAGCCAATAGTAGTATTACTATTGTATAGTAGTATTACTATTGTATAGTAGTATTGTAGTATACTACTATATATGTAGCATAGTAATATTGTATAGTAGTATACGTACTACCTAGTCTGATAGCTACGGAAGTTGCTCGACAGCTTAATATTATTAGATGAAGTTGAAACTTTGCAACGGCCACAGAGGTACAAAACTTGATTTTTTTTTCATTATTCATTATGCAGTCTTTCAGAGACGCTACAGCAGCAAGAAGAAAAAAATGGAATACGATGCAGCGCCAGAGCTCTTTGAGTGCGGAGAATGTAAACTGAGCGTGCGCCAGTTATGAAGCAATTATTCTATGACACAATAATCGCAAAATGTCACCTGAGGTCCGTCAAAACATCTACAAAAGAGCAATAGATTAACCATGTCAGTTGACATATTGCATAAACGTTAAGAAGGTGCGTTGGGTGAAAAGCATCGATCAGTCCCTTGACTAAGATTTAGCTCATGTTTCGGTGCTGATGCGCGGAAGGGGAGTTAAAATCCTTCAGCCATTATGGAAAACGAGCGAAATGTCGTGGAACGTTGCTTTCGAAACGTTCCGGCCGGGGCTTAACGCAATTTTTTTTTCAGTTATTCCTGGCGGTGATGGCGCAAATTAGTGGCATTCAATCTCGCTCACCAAGCATCCTTTTTCTTTGCGTTCTTTGTAGTAGTCACGCTGATTCGTCAAAGGCAGAACTGTTGTTCTTCCCGCCTAGAAATAACGTCACCATGCCTGCCATTGCCTCTCAGTTCCTCTTTTTTTTTTTTGCGAAAGAACACGCTTTTAGCCGTCGCGTCGTACTCTTGTTTCAGCGGGACGATATAGCGAATGTACTGCATTGTCGTTTGCGAGTGCAGTGGTGTTATTGTATTTCCTAATAAATTCTACCTTACTGGGGTAGGAAGTCGTGAGAATTTTTCTGCATCTTCATGGTGCCTCGGAATGAGCCACCATCCCTCCCCGCAACTCCCCCTTCCAACTCAAGAAAAAAAAAGGAAAAAGAGAAAGAAAGCAAAAAGTATTTTACTGTGCCACATGAGTTCTTGATGTGCTACTGGAGTCAGTGTACACAAGGAACCCGACAATCGTTCATAGAGCGACCACCCCAATATACTCGTATACGTTCACTGCCTGAGCTCCAGCACAAAAAGCAAGAGGCGACGCATGCCAACAGCAGCTTCTTCAGCGTTTCCACCTCCAATCCCTGACTTAGGCACCTTTTCTGCCCTATATATCGTATTGTATATCTTGTATATGTATTCTATAAAGCTAGACTCCACCGCCATCCATCATTTAACTCTTGAATAAGGTTCCTTGTGCGCGTGTATGTTAACTTTAGATCATCTCTCCCTACCGATATTCTTTTCTGTAATCGTTGTTTGAAACTTCCTTGTCGTTTGGTCCACACCTCCAAATTAAGAGGAATATCCGGCGCCGTCTACAGCCACCAGCATCTCCGTGAACGCAGGTATTATTAATAATAAAAGGAGCCTAGTTGGCGCCAAATAACCGAGTTTATTAGGTTTTTTTTACAGACGATATTTACTTTGTAATTTCACCCATCCAGACAGGTATTTCTGTCAAAATATTTAGCAACTAGATAAAACACAATACCACTTAAGTGGAAAGAGACAGACAAGAGACGAAAGGCAGTGAGGTTAGTCAGGCACCCGTCCGGTTTGCTACCCTGCACCGGAGGAAGGGAATAAACAGAGGAAAAAAAGGAGAGAAAGATAGCACACTGTTGTGTTCCATCTAGTAAACTCATTTTCTTTTTTTCTTTCCTGGATGTGCATGTGGTAGTAACCAAAACAATTGCGAGACACTTAAATAATTGTCAGGAACGGCATCGGGCTCTTATTCAGCTTATGTTCCCAATCCAGGAGTGCCAAATTGAGACCTTACCTGAATTGTGTGAGATTTTTCAACCAGCACGTTGTTCTCTGTGGCCTAATTCGCTTTAGAGTAACACTAACGATGCCCAAAAATAAACAGCAAGCAGCTGCGACGCAAAACTCGAACCTAAATGACGCGAGTTAGCTAAGTAGCCGCAGTAATGGGTGACACGCGCCACACCATCGTCGCCTGAAGTTGTCTCAGTCACGAAGACGAAGGCAAAGTATGGCGCTTGTCGAGGGAACAATGGTGATGAGTGGTGCGTGTACAGAGAAGTCCGAACCGTATCTAAACACATTTGGGGCTTCATACCCCTTGTGTCACCTTGGCACATCCATATTAGGGGATTGGCCAGGAATGGGCACATTCGCAATGGCACATACAAACACGTTTACACATACATGCCCAACCCGCCGTGGTTGCTCAGTGGCTATGGTGTTGGGCTGCTGAGCACGAGGTCGCGGGATCGAATCCCGGCCACGGCGGCCGCATTTCGATGGGGGCGAAATGCGAAAACACCCGTGTGCTTAGATTTATGTGCACGTTAAAGAACCCCAGGTGGTCAAAATTTCCGGAGTCCTCCACTACGGCGTGCCTCATAATCAGAAAGTGGTTTTGGCACGTAAAACCCCAAATATTATTATTATTACATACATGCCCAGTGGTACTACATAGTCAATGACCCAAGTTGTCTATACTCGGCAAAACGAAAGCCAGCCCACACACAGAACTGCAAGTCACGGCGCGCAAGTGAGCATTTCAGGCTTGTCTTTTTTCATATCTCGCGGGATCTCTTTGAAAGCAGAAAGAATGATTACGTAACAAATAAGTCTTGCATAATTCTCGAATAATATTTCACCCAGAAAGCGAAAACATGCTCTTCCGCGTTTTCTCATCACGCCGTCTGCTATCGGGAAGGGCCAGAAAGAAGGCGCTTACTGGCGGCGTGCAGTCACGTGTTCAAGGATGGCAACGCTCATAAGTGGGTGACGAACGTGCAGTTTCGATGATAATTCATCGTAGTATCCTTTCTGACGCTATAATTCATTGAATGGAGAGCTGTATTAGAAAAAACAGCCCAAATGCACATTCGTCCCGCGTTGTAACCTCCGAACTCTGCGCCATGAAAATAAACAGTGGCCCCATTTCCATAGAAAACAGACGGGTATTGCAAGTGGACATGTATCCATTAAGTGCGCAAACTTGGGGTTTGATAGTTGTAAGCAGTAACATCATTTGAACACTCGTTTCAGTAGTTTGGATCGGCATCAATGTACAGCTCCGTCTTCCGCCAGGGATATATGGCAAGCTGTAGAAACGCTTGAGTGCCGCCTGTGGTTCGGCGTGGCGTCCACAAACAGGGCTGGGCAGTATCGAAAGGCGCTATAACGTAAAGCTATTTTCTATTGCAATTCTACGATCAGTCATCCACGATTGTTCAAAAAATTTTCGGAGCACCCCAACTTCACCCGTCTGTTACGTGACGTCACGAAAACCGTGAAAACGTCCTATCTGATATGATATCTGCACATTGATTATGCATGATTAGATCGAGTGATAGGAAAATAATTATTTCTGTTTCGACGCCTTTTTAACCATTAGCCCTGTGGTCAAAGGTTTTCGGGCTGCGTCCACTTCGCCTGTCTGTCACGCGACATCACAAAACCGCGAAAACTCACCGCGTCAAAGTGACGTGTACGCGCTAAAGGCGCATTAGCATGCCGAACGAAAGTGATTTTTTTTTTTTGGAATAGCCAGATACGGCCCCGTTCCGAAAGGAATAGAAGATGGTTGCTCGCCAATCGCTCTGGCACTCGGTGTATACTCGGAGCTGCCTGGGAGCGTGGATTTATTTGTGTATAATAGAAATTTCGCGTGGCAGCATAACGTTATCGAGCCTTTTCGGAACGTATACGAGATCGCTCTGCCAACTCTTCTGTGCTGAGGAACTGTGTTGGTGGCATTTTTAATTGTCCGTTGCACGCCACCGCAATTTTTGACCAGCCACCTCAAGCTAAGGATGGGGAAACGAACCAATCGTAGACGCCGGCAGTACGCTCCTCGTTCGGTTACCTTCTTTCACTGTGCTGGCTTGACCCCATCGAAACCCTCCTCACTTCCGCCTGCTCCCCGCCTCTTGTCAGTCAATTAGAAAAGAAATACCGCTCAATTAAAGCAGTGCTATTACTTTGAAAACAAAAAAAGTGACCTCCTATAAACGAAAAAGAGCTTTTGATTGAGCTATTCAAACAACGCTCCGGGTTACCGCCCGATGCTTGCGTCCGTGGTTACGTAAATTTGACGTCAGGAGATTGCAATGAAACAGTTTTGAATAGTTTTACTTTATAGGGCCCGAAGACCCCCCCCCCCCCCCCATGTATCTTACATACTATCTTCAGATACTTTTTTGGTATCCCGTTTCTGTACCAAGATGCATTCGGCAAGACAATTTTATGTATTTATGAAATACTGCAAGCCTTGGAAGGCCCAAGCAGGAGGGGTAAAACACATGCACAATAAAGCAGAATGTATAGAATCGAAGTACAACACAAATATATTACGACAAACACGTTATGTTGAATTCCAATGGCGGAGTCGGAGCAGCCGACGGACTCCGCGAGCGAGCACTCAACTCTGGCGCAGAGCAATGCTTCCAGATCCGCGAGTGGAACACAACCTGCGCCGCCGGAGCAAAGCGGAAGCGGAAGTTCTATCACCGAGTTACCCAGGATACCTTGCGTGTTGTCATTTCATTCCGCTGTTTGCTCCCAGCACCGCTGCACCGGTCACTTGTCTCTTCAGCGCCGTTCACCTGTTGTTTTTTTAAAAGCGCGGAATGGATATCTCGCCAAGCGTGCAGCAGCTTGCGCTTCCTCGCGAGTCGTGACTAGTGGCGCCTCCTAGCAGACAAACGTGGTAAAGGAAATACGTCACGCAGAGTTCCGGTCCACTCCGCCGATTTTGGCGGAGCATCTTTTTCTGCTCCACGGACTGACTCCCGCTCTGAATCCCCTCCGACTCTCTCATTGGAACCACCTTACTCCCGCCCTCACTCTGCCATTGGAACAAACTTGCTCCGAAACGAGCAGAAAAACTTGCTCCGACTCCGCCATTGGAATTAAACATTACAAAAGAAAAGTAAACTGTTACATTACACAAGCAATACAACAAAATCATTGTATGCAACACAGCTTCAGTAGTGCAAAAGTACAAGTAAATCATAAATGAGAAAAACATCAACAATAACAGGTTCATTAGGCAGCAGGTTCAACAATAGGTCAATTAAACATGAAACACTCAGCCAATTTAATTTGATATACGTCCAGTCGAGTCAATGCTGCTCAACTGTTCAATGGGTAGGCTGTTCAACTCTGCTATTGTGCGAGGAAAGAAAGAATATCTGAAAACGTTAGTTCTGGCACTGTAAGGTGCTAATGACGCAGGGTGACGATGCCTTGTTCTGCGGGCCGTAAGTGGAATGATGAAACGAAGAATGCTGGGCATAACGTTAAGACAGAAAGAGAGCAGTTTGGATCAGTGAGCAAACGGGTATAACGGATATTCTAATTGACATTAAGAAAAAAAAAACGGAGCTGGGCAGGCTATATAATGCGCAGGTTAGAATCGGTTGGCGCAGGACAGGGGTAATTGGAGATCGCAGGGAGAGGCCTTCGTCCTGCAGTGGACATAGAATGCGCTGCTGCTGCTGCTGATGATGATTATGACGATGAAGAAGTGGATATATGTAAGGCTGGGGAGAAAGAGACAATTTCCCTTTACTAAGTAAGAAAAGAAATTTAAGTCTGTGAAATATTCTTCTTAATTGCAACGTCTGAATATTATGTCCAATCATTAGCTAGCTTGGGGAGTCAGTTAAGCGATATCTCGAAAAGATAAACCTTACTGCTTTACGCCGAATTATTTGTAGGGCGTCGTTGCTATGTTTAGTGTAAGAATCCCATATTGTAGCTGCATATTCCAGTTTGGGACGGACTAGGGGCGTATAAGCAATAAGATGAGTTTCAGCGGGAGCATGTATTAACTTGTGTCAGAGCAGGCAAAGTTTCCGGGCAGAGTCGCATAAGTAAGAAATGTGGGAGTTCCAGCGAAGGTTATTGATTAATCACGCCGCCTAGGCATTTATATTCGCTAACCTCGGTAAGTGGCTGAGATGCAAGGCTGGAGGCAAATGATAGCTTATTAACTTTTTTTGTAATTTTCATTAATACTGTTTTGCTTGTATTAAGTTCCGTATTCCAACGAGCGCACCATGATTGAAAGTTTTGAAGTCTGGAATTTAATGTGATTTCGTCTTGAGGGCAGGAAATTTCGGCAAAGAGCAAACAATTGTGGCAAACAAGTTAATTTTTACAGGCGGAGTAACAGGGTCAGTGATGTCATTAATTTATATATTAAATAACAACGGCCCTAAGACACTACCCTGAGGAACACCAGAAGTAACGGTAAGTTCACTCGTGGAGTAAGTATCATTAAGAACGAATTGCCTGCGATTGGCAAAGTAAGCAGCAATCTAATTTATAATACACCTGGGTAAATTGAGCAGCTGAAGTTTCTTATTAGCTTTGAGTGTGTAACGAGCTCAAATGCCTTTTTGAAATCCAAAAATATGACGTCAATTTGTCCATATTTGTCTAGTATGCTACCGCAATCATGAATAACGGTGGGTAATAGCGTTACAGTAGAGAATTCCTTTCGGAAACCGTGAGGCAGGGGTGACAAAATGTCTCTGTCTCCAGGAAACATGTTAATTCCATTAGCTATTATATGCTTTAAAAGTTTACAAGAAGATGGGAGTGATATTAGTGTGGAATCGCCCTTTTTAGCACTGGGATAACACGGGCAGTAAGCCAGTCTCTAGGAAGCAGAGCTGAAGACAAAGATGCGCGAAATATTATGACTAAGAAATGGGATAACACTTCAGCGTATCTATGGAGAAAAGCATTGCCTATGTTGTCTAGCCCAGGAGTCGATTTCGTTTTAATATTTGCAAGCATAGAAAAAAGGCCAGACATTGAAACTATATCATATTCGTAATTGTGTGTGATTCGGTCTGAAAGAGGGAGATATGACGAGCTCAGAAAGTACTGTTAAAGTACCTGTTGAACCGTTCCGCAATTTCCTGTTCCTCGATGATAAGAATTCTGTCGTGCACAATCTGGTCGACTCATTTGCCTTTTCTGCTTAGAAAGCCCCAAAACCTGTTAGGAGCAGTCCGAATGAAGTTCGGCAACGTATACTGAAAGTATAGTGTAGTTTGTCATTGCTGACTGCTTGGTTTAATTTTGTTTGAAAGGTAGCAACTGTGAGACAATAACTAGTTTGCCGTCTTAAACGCTTGACTATCCTTTTGATGTGCAAGATTTCGCGCGTCATGGAGGGAGTAGCTTTATACGTTTTCTTAGTTTTGTTATCGACGAAGTTATTGATGCAGTAGGCACAAATGTTTTTAAAGTGATTCCAAAGGTTAACGGTCTCATGGCCATTGAAGCTACTAAGATGTAAGTCCAAATAGTCAAGTACGCTTTGGTCCCTGGCGTGCGAGAAATCTTTGAAAGTAACCACGTCGGATTGATTAGTTCGGGTTGGTTCAAAGGAGCAAGAAAAAGGCACAAGCTCATGATCAGAAATCCCTTTTTCAACGGAAACAGATAACTGTTCCAGGGACCGACTTACAAAGACAAGATGAAGTATGGGGGCTGATTCAGCACAAGTTCGTGTCGGCTGCGTCACGACTTGCTGTATAGGTTGCTGTATATTTTGCTGCTTTATTAATATACTCTATGTGCGCAACACTGATGTCTGCGGCGGAAGCCGGAAAGCTGCCCTGGCTCCGGTAGCTAGAACTGACTGAGTGGAGCGGGAAAGTGCCACTACTTCATTTCGTCACTTTTGAAACAAAACGCACTGCGCTTCTCTGGAGACCTTCTAATCCTCCACGCGCAAGCTGCGCATGCGTCGTCAATAGCAGGACAGCACGACAACGGCGACAGCAACGGTGATGATGCATATGCGCATCGGGCCTTAGTGTAATTACCATCGAAATAACAGATAGTTTTGTTTAATTGGACTTCTGCTCGCCACAATCTATCGGCCGCCGCTGTCGCAAATTTCCCTCCACGTCAGCCTGCTGCATGTTTGAAGTCACGTGGCCTAAAGGACGCTGTTTGTCGCGTTATTTCACCGCCGCTGCACTAAATTTCGTAATAGTGCATCATTAGTAATCATCTACATAACGTGAGTCGGAACATTTTGTCGGCTTTCACAATTTGAGAGCAGCGTGAGAAGGTGTACATGCAATGGAATGCAGAGCCTGCTGTCACTGTATACCGTCGTTGTGCTAACCCTATATAACATCAACCGTCTTCAAGTATTTTCCACCGCGGGTTCATTTGCTTTTCTCCTATACTATCTTGAAATGGAGACTCGAAGAGAAAAAAAATTATTTGAGCTGTATTAGTAAGTACAGCCCTTGTAAAACATAAAAAAATGCCAAAGACGCATAAACGAAAGACGGGTCGCGACGCTGCTTGGGAGTTCCGGCACCAGCTCGGCGTGACGTCATTGATTTTGACGACGTCTTCTCGCGCGCAGTTATGTTTTTTTTTTTATCGGCAGAGACTAACTGCAGTGTGTTCTAACTCTAAAGCATCCCAGGACTGAACTTACCAAATTTTAAGAAGGTTTCCTGAGCTAAAACGGCTCGAATCCTAACGGATACATTGAAATACGTGCCGCTGGGGTTTCGGCGTGATAATAAAAGTAATAGAACGTTGACGTTAATTTTCTATTCTAATAATCAACCTATTCCGCTAAATTAGCGAGAAGACAGTTTTAAGCGAATATTCTCCATCAGATCTAAACTAACTGAGTGTTTCTCGTTAGCGTCCCTTTAAAACTTGAGGCATTCCGATGTAAGCTGCGTTCATATGCAGTGGCGCATTGCGTCGCTTTTCTAGCGCATCACATATGTATCTAAACTACGGCAAAGCGCTAGGAATGCGCATCGCATTATTGCGCAGGATGAAAAATCGGGCGAGTTGGTGCAGCTTCATGGAGTTGGTGCATCTTCATATTAGGTGTTATCTTGAAATAAACTTCAGTTGATATATGTATAGTCAGCGCCGTGTGGCGCTACTTCCATTGTATACCCTGTCCGTGTCAAGACACGCTGGCGCAACCATGAAGAATTATTGCCGCAGGTTAGGATATAGATCAAAACGTGTCAGTTGACTCACGAGGTACGCGTAAACACTGGTCTGTCGCATGGAAGCTCAGCGGAAACGTGAGACGGCTGCCGGCGTGTGTTCGGTACTAACGGGCGAAACTCATGCTCCGGAAATAGGCTCCGACTTGCTTAGGACGAAGGGTATGCGCCATTGCAGACACACAGAGAGAGGATAAATGAGATGCGAAAGGCAGCGAGGTTAACAGGAAGATATATATCCAGTTTTGCGCCATGTGTAAACGCTGCAGTGTAGCAAAGTACTACCGCGGTGCGTTCTGAAATGAGAGACGCTATACATGGTAATCGCGACTATATATATTAACCACACAATTATTCCCTTCTGTGCGGGTGCTTTGTTAGAACAGAACGTGCTCCATAGTGTCTGCGCTTTTTTCAGACGCTATAGCGACGAGTATAGTCGTCATGGTCAAATTTTCTCCTATATCATCGCCTGCAGAGAATCATATTCCCTCATACGGATTCGAACAGCAGGGATGCAGCGCTCTGAAATATCACAAAACATCTCTCTCTTTTGGTTGCATTGATGACTGGATATTCCTAACTCACCCCGATATCCACTGTGCTGTTCTCCGGTCCCAGATTTTCTGGCCCTGTCAACGCGTCCGCTTATGTAATATTTGCTGGTTTGTGGCGTGGCGCATTTGCACATTTCTTACACCGTGAGTGAATGTTTTTCAAACATTGTGGACATTTTCCAATATTTTTTAACTGCCCTTTAGTGAGAATGAGAAAGATGAGTCTGTTGCCTGCGATTGTTCTCACCCGTTTACGAGCATATTTTCCTGAACCTTCTAGCTGAAAGCTCAGCTATTCTAATGATAGTCCGCATGTTGTCCTATATTAAACATTATCTGCTGATACGCAAATTACCAATCTCTTCGTCGGAGTGGTACATTTATTTAAGAGGCACATTTTGCAAGACCGCCATCAGCGGCATATGCTGCTCTAGCTTGAGCTTCAGCATTAACTTCATGCTACACACACTTTGAACACTTTGAACGTTGCTGCAAACCACTCTGCAGTCGTGATGATAACGATGTGATGATTTGGGCATCCACTTTGAAACTGAATGGTGACACATCTCACCAAGCTTCTTTTTTTAGTATTTGAGTGGTTTTATATCTTTAGGTAAACCCATACCACAAGCTATTATATTTACTGCCGTTTACTGACACCTAGACGTAGAATATGTACAACGCGGTGTATTGTTTATAAACATTGTTACCTCCCTATATGTAGGTGCAACCTTTTCAGTGTGTAATACGCACGGAAGCTTAACGTGGCGCAATTATAAAGCTGTACAAGGACCGCGTTCTGATATAAGACACTGATCCGCTTTACGAATTTACGCAAAGCAGCGCATCGTACCGTTGATAAAGGCGGAATGAAAAAAATTACCTATGGCGTATTTTATTTTCAGTAATTGCTGCACGTCCGGCTGGCCCCGAACATTGTTGCGTAATTAATTGCGGTACAGGTCGTTGTTAGAACTTCGATAAAGTTTTGTGTATGGGTGTCTGTACAGAGGAAATCTGAAAAGAAGGAGATAAGAAATTCGCCAATTAACACCTGTTAACTTGCAGCGGTTTCTGGAGTGGAGCTACAATGAGAAATTAACTAATGCATCGAAGTAACTTAAAATACACAAGGCAAATATTGTACCGGATACAATTAATTCGTTTTAATCTTGTATCTGTATCTCATATACTTATCGACTCAGTATCTTGTACTTGTATCATGGCACATTTGCAAAGTATCTTTCACCAACGCTGTTCGCAAACGCTATCCATTTCGATTTGGAATGGCTGGCAACCCTACGTGCGATGACTGTGCATGGCTGCGAGGAGCCAATTGCGCATCTTCGTTGTGAATGCCTTCATTTCAGTGCGCCTAGACAAGAACTTTCGACCGCATTAGACCATCTTGACAATGGACCTTCGTCGGAAACGAGAATCCTCGGGTACCTTTCGAGAGCGTCTTCAGGACAAGAGGCGTTGAACGCGTTGTACGCGTTGTGACGTTTTTTGAGGCCAAGTGGACTTAGTGGACAGACTTTGAGAAGTGTCGCGTGCCACATTGTAATCCTGTACAGTTTTTTATCGTGTCTCTTTTGATCATGTGTCATTCCCTTTACCCCTTTATACCACCACACGGTAGACAGCCGGTGTACACTGGCTTTTCTCTTTCCTCTTTCATTGGAAATCACACATGAAGACATATATTCCTCAGTAATACGAAAATACTTCTCTTGCATACTTCTAATGACTTCGGGCCATTTGATGCATCTTCAAACTAGTCTTTTCAAAAAAAGAAAAAGAAAAAAAAAATAGACAGGAGGGGGAATATTCGCTTTGTTCTTGAACTGGGCCTGTAAAAGCAGGTTCCGGACAATCGGGATGTTCGACATAAAATATCAAAGGTGGTCAGTCAATGACATTTGTGAATTCCGGCCGCATAGCTTTGTGAATTCCGCCCCGCGTTCACAGGTGATGTTTGTAATTCACTGGCCGCCTTTTCTAATCTTATGTATAACACCACGACTGCCTGTCATATATGACCTTACGAACATTCATATAAAAACGGAATGAAGTGATCATTTCTTACTGACTTGTCGTGTGTCCTCGAGGAGAAGGCCTACATTGTTTTATTGTCATGGCTTGACCTGTGCTTAAACGTTCATCCACCCACCCTGCGACATCCGACTTTCGACATGCCTTCGTCGTCATGCCGTCGTCGTTCGACCACTTTCGTCGATCCATCAACGGCATTCTTTGTTCGTCTTTCTATCGTAAATATGCTGTCGCCATTCAATCGTGATTATGCTGTCATTGTCACGTCAGCGTCGTTATTCCCGCTTCTTCCGGTTGTCGTCATACCGTCATCGTCACACCACCCTCGTCATATATTTGTCATTTCATAGTCCTTAAGTCGTCGTCATAATTTAAGAATCGAGATCTCATTCTCGTCATGACGTCGTAGTTATGTGCCTTTGCCGTTCGATTGACATCATTCTCCGTCATTCCATCGTCAGCACGTCGGCGTCATACAGTCGTCGTCATGCCTCCATGCCTATTGGCGACCATAGCATGTCAGTGCCACAGCAAACTGGGACGATATCGAAGAATGTGGCACGTAGCCGAAGCAACGAAAGTCTCGGAATTACCACTACCCACGTTAAATAAACGTGACCTCACGGATGTATATGGTCAGTAACTGCATTTCTCAATTGCTGGTTAGATTACCATCGACGGTCATCTTGAGATAAAAAAAATTATGGGGTTCGATGTGCCAGAACCACTTTCTGATTATGAGGCACACCGTAGTGGAGGACTCCGGAAATTTCGACCACCTGGGGTTCCTTAACGTGCACCTAAATCTAAGTACAGGGTTGTTTTCGCATTTCGCCCCCATCGAAATGCGGCCGCCGCGGCTGGTATTCCATCCCACGACCTCGTGCTCCGCAGCCCAACACCATAACCACTGAGCAACCACGGCGGGTGATCTTGACATAAGTTCTGCCATATTTCTTGAAATTTTATTACATTTGGGGGTGGGTCGGGGGTCAGGGGGGGGGGGGCGGAACGGGCCTACACGAATGATGCCTGCTGAACGTAGTGCTATGGAGAACTTCTTTCGTGACTCCCGCAGACTATCCTTTTAAACTTACTACTCTTTATTAATTTATTTCTCTATTTCCTTAAAGTGGATTTTCTGATTCTTTATAATTCGAACACAACTTATGTGACCCGCATCTTACTGCTTTTATTTAGGTTTCCAACGTTTATCACAATAATCCATTTTGCTTGAGCGTCTCCCGCTTTTAGTCCAAGCCTTTAGTGTACATTCGCAAGTGCCTTTGAGATTTTCATCATCAATATTACCTAGCCCGCGTCACTCACAATGCGCCCTTTTTGTCATAAAGGCAACGGCTATCACTCTAAGAAGAAAAGGAGGAAATGGGGTATTGAGGTTACTCCTTTAGGGGAGGAACTGATCTGCCACAACCATTCCTCCCTTTAGGGGATAGGTGCAACGGGATAGACTGTTACTCCCCATGCGGTACACTCCTTCGAGGACTAACAGTTGCTCTTTTCCGATGCTCTTCAAGGGAGTAACGGTCATTCTTTCCAATGCTCAGCAAAATCGAATTAATCGAATTAGGCATTTATAGCCTGATAAAGAAATTACTGAGCTGAAAAAAGAGGAAGTCGGTAGCAGGATTCGAACTGAGGTCACCACGCTCACAAGTTAGCTACTCTAACCACTTCACCACGGCAGGTCGGTTGACAGTGCAGGATACCAAAACAAGGTTAAGCTTCGGAACGCAGGCGTGGTAATGTAAAAGCGACTTGGCATTTTGTGTATGCTATGCGGGGAGAGTCTAACGTTGAATGTACTTGCAACCATAAGTGACTGCAATAAGAAATCTGCCCGATTATTTTGACGGTGATTTAAACTGAGGCACTACGCGATGTATACGCGTAGCGAGCGCGAACGGGGCACCAAAGACGACAGAGAAGGCAAATTTCTCTGTCGCTTAGCGCGTCCCGTTTGAGCTACACGTCGCTTCAGTAAAGTTTGTAATCTCCTTGGAACGGAACGAACGGTACTATTGACCAAGAAAATCTAGCAGTCTATCAATGACTTGCGCGTTTAATGTGTATCGCTAACTTATGGCGTGCGCACGAAGGGCATGACTCTTGACAGTCCAGCTTTTAAATTTCACATAATTTTCTCACGAAGAGCGAAAGTGCTGCTTTGCATGCAGTTCAATAGACAGTGCACGAAATTAGAACCATTCACGGCTTACAGAAAATACCGTTTTCGCCGCATCACTCCACAGCACGGACGAAAACAGCGGAGTGTATGGGGAGTAACTGTAGCCGTTCGTCCTCCCGTTGCTCTCTTTCCGACCAGGGACTAAACACTTACTCTCCGAAATTTGCACACGGCACGCACATTCATGCAGTTAGTCCATTGAGAGATGAAAGCGCCCTTTTTAGGACTAACTGCCCAGTTAGGCCTGTTTTACATGACGCGATTTCCGTCGTTTGCGATGAAAATTGCAGTCGCAGTGCCGACCCCCCGATTTTCGGCTGCGACCAACCGGTTGGTCGCACAGTCGCACCGTCGCAGCGATCGCTGCGATTTTTCGTCGAAATTGCGCAGAGAGCTATTTCACCGGTTTCCTTTGGGAAATGGCGTCTCGCTCAACAAGTGCAATGCCCGGAGACGTGGATTGCCGAATTCGGTACGTACGCGAAGGGAGAATAAAAAAACTTGTACCGCAGATTCCATTCTCCTATTTCTACGCGTTCGGCGACACGCTACGCAGCAAATGAAGCGCATTTTCACGTTTTCTTCGTGCACTTTTGCGAGTTGCCACGAGACGACATGGCCTTTTGGGGTCTTCAGAATTTTCTTTTGTTGAATAGCATACAAAAATCGCCGTGTACGGAGAAGATTAAATAATTTCACCTCGGCAAGGGCAAATGACAAGGCAGCAAAGTACCTAAAGTTTCAACGTTGTACCAAACGCGGTACCGTTGCATTTTCTTGTCGGTTTTCAATCGTTAATATTCCGATGCATCTTGAAAGGTTATTTTACCTCACTTATTAAATTTAACAGTGAAAAAGTGTGCACTATCGTAATGAATTTTCTACGATAGCATTAAATCTGTGGCTTGAATAAACAGCGTCGTTAATGTGTTTTCGAATATTACGTGCACGTTATGTTGCACCTCTTCTCTGGAGAACGTTTTTTTCTTGCACAGAAACCAATAAACACTGAATAGGTTGCGGACTTTGTATCGTTACTGCACCTGTATTAATATTTGCTTTGAAAGGTAATTAACCCTACAGCTAGTAAATTAAGTAAATTATTTGCTTGCTATAGTGGCCCAGTGACAACGTACCCTCCTGCACCGTCATGTACAACTCGTGCAACAATGCGAAAACCAGGCAAACAGCCTGTTCTTGTGGGGATAAAACAGTAGAAAACGACACGTTAAAGAAAAGTAAATCAAAACTGTGCAGTGAAGTCAGCCAGTTGCATCCCTTCCTGTGCAACTTTGAATTTTTTAAGTACAAGCAGTTCTTGCACGTTCACAGCTGATCAAGTTTGCAGAAACATTCATGCCTTCCATGTTTCTAATAAGAGTTTCTAAGAAGTTTGTGATCAAATATATTAGTGTGTAAACCCATATAACGATATCCGCTGTGATTACTATCTTTATAAGTAATGAAATACCATGCTACTTGCAAGAACATATCACCCAAGGATTTTCGAACAAATTTCTGCTTTTCAAATATGCCCAATATGTGGTTTATTCAATAAAGGACCACAAACTGCTTTTTTGCAATGACACACTTATTGCAAGTTTTACCTACATACAGGCAAGAAAACAAATAGATCTGCAGATAAATTGTTCAATTTATTCGCCTGCCACTGTGGCTATCGCATTCTGCAGCTAGCACAAGGCGAGGGGTTGAATTGCCAGCCATGGAAGTCGCATTTCGATGGGAGTCATGGGTAAAAAAAGCTCTTGTACTTAGATTTAGTTCATAATCTTTTATTGAGCCCTTAAACTTCCAAATACGATTGCATAGGGGGCATGCTTATGCATAATCTAACACCAATCGAACTCAAAGGGCACAATTGTAAAACAACAGTCTTTCGTGATAATTTGAGTGTGTAAACATTCGTTGCATAAATATGTATTGTTAAACAGCACTGCACAAATAAGCATAACCAGGTATAGCAAGTACTCTGTCAGGAAGCTGGTTCTAGAGATGTACAAATGTCAAGACACGAATGCTCATACTACATCGCACACACAGCACAAAGAAAACCTTTCTCAAGAGTTGTTCCTTCTGGCAGATATGAGTAGGCCATAAGCAGCATAACCGTTATTGTAGGGCATTGTGTAATGCCGCTTATGAAACAATGAAGAGACTGAAGAGGCCTTTAGCAGCAGTACCTCATGCTACTCTAATAAGAGGAACGATGAGCAAAACAAATTGTTAGAGCACTTAAGTTAAACAGTAACTTTTTGAAAGACAGAAAATTCCAGGTGAGAGTTGGAGGTACATTTGACCCACCCACACCATGCAACAACACAGGAATACTACAAGTACTAGAGCCTATGGGAAAGCTATTCTATACAGAAATCAAGAATGATGCAACAAACTCTCGACAACACTGCAGACTTTCTTGGCCAGTCTGGCCTCTCGATTTCTGATAAGTCAGCGTACATCGACGTCAGAAAAAAGACTAGGATCAAGAACTACTCAGATTGCACATTGTGCTCCACATAGCTGGACAAATATACCCGCAAGTCAACATCCTCAAATTCTCAGCTAGTGTAAGACCATGATGGCAGAGTCAGCACGTGGGTGAAACAATTATGCCACGCGTGGACGCAAATTCTACACCTGGTGAAGAGAATAATCTTGAAATCATGGGGGGGGGGGGGTGGTTGGACGTGTGGGTACTATAGAAAGTCGCAGATGCTGTGCTTGTGTCCAAAGTATTGTACGGTATGAATTACCAGCAGTGCACAAAAAACAACTCATTGAATACATGCATCGGGTAATAACAGGTCTTTCTGACTTTACCATGCTTGAAGGCCTCTATGAGAAACAGCAAACGAAGAAGCACCTAGACAGAGTAGACTAGCAGCCTGCAGCACAAATTCTTTGCCTCAAGAGCTCAGAACCTGGTACCAAGATACTATGCCAGCTGGCATATGCAATGCAAAGACGAGTACCCCTCCCTTCAGAAACAACCGCGAGAGCACCTGAACATGAAACACAACAGGCCCATACCGAGCAGTATGGGGGCAAACAATTAGGCCACGAGGCTATATACAGCTGCCAAACCGATAGAGGACGTTGCAAATCATGAACATTCAAGGAAAAATCAGGCATATATTGTATACTGATGTGGCAATAGCCGTGTAACAGTAGTATGACACTACATAAAATTAAACCCCCCGTAAGTGAGTAACATTCCAGGTCATCCTACACCTAGAAAAGCTGAATTGAAAGCAATCAAAGCAGCATTGTAGTGCAGATTACACCCTTCACAACACCTTGCATGGTTTCACCAGAAACTTTCTGGGCCTGCACATCACACGAGATTGTCAGCAAAATCAGGAGATTGACACGCGACTTGCAAGCACATGGCCAGAAATTGAATTACAGGATGCATAGCCATGCAGATAGTCCAGGACACAAGCGGGCTTATAAGCTCGACATAAGAACTGAAAACTGGATGAGTTGGGGTGCATTCATTATTAACTAGAGCGCAACAGATAGACAACGGACAAGAAGGAAGCGCTCTGTGTGTTCACTTCGTTCTTGTCCATCGTATTTCTGTTGCACTATAGTTAATGAATTCATAAGGCTGCACAGGAGAAGAATGATACCTCCGCCCAAGGGCCTCATTTCACATCAAAATCCATGTGCGCACACGCGCACACACACACACAAATGTTGCAAGGGTGCATGGCATGAAGCAGTATCAACAGGATGACACTACAGATGGATGAGGACTAACTTTCAGATAAGGTTCATTGTAAAAACCTGGCGATTTATACAAATTACCAGAAAGAAAGATATCTTTGAAGGCTAGATAAAAATTGGTGCTTGATGCGGCCAAAGATAAATAAAGATGCTACAGAAAGAAAATACAGAAAAATTCCAAGTACAGGAAAAAAAATCATTACAATTGCCAATCCTGCATGCCCGCACCTTTCAAGAAATAGTTTTTATTCCAATAGGCAGACTGTCAGCTTGCTTATGCAAGCACACTCTTCCAGTTCATGCCATTGAAAAAAAAAACGAGTTTCTTGGAAGGTAGCTACATGCGCACTTGGGGATCCCAAGGTTTTTTTCCCTGTACTTGTATATATATATATGTATTTTCTCCCTTTCCTGTTTTTATGTTTGGTCTCATCAAGCAGTAGTTTTTATCAGATTTTATTGCTGTACTACTTTCTGGTAACCTTTATAAATGACTGAATTTTCACAATAAACCTTTTAATTAGATGTTAGCGTACCGTGTTCTATACTATATATTCATGCTACATTGGCCAAATAAAATATTTTATAAGGTACACAGAAGCATCATAAGAGCCATTAAAGTGACTTGTTGCAGTCTAAAAAAATAAAGAATAGCCTGGCCGCAAACGGCACCAGAGAACACATAGGACGAACAAGAAAACTGAGACGATCTAACAACCAAAGTTTAATGTACGCACCAAGTAAAGCTGGCTGACAAGCAATAAACCGAACATACACAAACAAGACAAGCGAAAATTAATATGTGTTTACTGACAGGAAATGCGTCCATTTCTAATGGAAGCCATGCTGACAAGATTCCCCCAGCATTTTTAGATCTACAGCTTCCATAATTTCTCTAGGCAGCCGATCTGCACAGAATGCTAGCTTCTTCCTCTGCAATGCACGCTAAGATGTCGAGGATGTATTGCAGAGCAAGAAGCTAGCATTCATTGGAGATCAATTGCCCAGAGAAATTATGGAAGCTGTAGATGCAAAGACACTGGGAGAATCTTGTGTCAGCATGGCCTCTGTTACACTTTCAGAGATGGATACGTTTCCAGTTGGGATCTGTTTGGACACATATCAGATTACGCTTCTGCTTTTTGTGTAACTTTGATTTATTGCTTGTCGACCAGCATTTATTCGGCATGCTCAATAAACTTTCATTTGTTAATACACCCCATGATCGTCTTGGTCTCTATCAGAAAGGTGTTCATTCTTTTTATAGTAAAGCTGTATATGCCTAGGCGAAACACTCGTGGTCTGATCACAAAAACCCTCGTGTAGGGGTATGAGCCACTGTTTAGGGGGGTGTGAGCCATTGCATTTGCCTTACATCATGGGCGGAGAAATTTCTTCTTGGGTAGACGTAGAAATACATATACATTTAAAACATATACATTTATCTACGTATTATTGCAGGGAAGGGACACAGAGGTGGACGGGCTTAAGACAAGAACATGATGTCATAATTATCTCGCAGTAAAGGTGTGGTGGGCCATTGGCCACACCGATAGTGACGTCGTTTCTCTCTCGCAGCAGAGTGCGCATGCAGCAGTCTATCTGCATCCCGATAGGTATAAAATGTGTCTCTGTATTTAATTAAATGAGTTTTGCAGAAGGGTTGAAATCCGGGCCAGTTGGTACATAGTTGGAGGAAAAACCAGTCACAAGATGCAAAGGACAAGGAGGTGGTGTGAACCTCTCTTCTTGTCCTTTGTGTTTTGTGACTGGTTTTTCCTTCAACATTTAATTAAATTAAATATGCAGCACCGGTGTGTCACTTGGTAACAACAGTGCATAACCGAGTCATAAATACTATGATTAACGCATTACAAAACACAAATGCGTAACATAATTCAGAAAGACTTTACTGGACCCACTGGCTTAATACAATGAACCACTCATTGCCCTTTCCATGATGGTGATCTGGCGAAGCCCGATGTGTGGCATTCCAAATAAACAATGTGATAAACCCAAGCCAACGTGTGCGTAACTTCATTAAGAAAGACAGATATAACCAATAATATAGAAAGACTTGAATAAACTGTCCAAATTAACCCAGTGATAAGCACCGGGGCCGCACATTTCAGCTTCGCTGGTTTACCATCTGTACAGGGTGCATGGGCAGTAATTTTTTCTGTTATTGTTTGTTAAGTATTGTATAACGTTGTGCCAGTAAAACACGTTGGGCTAGTTGGGGCATTGTACTGGTGCTGCTTTCTTGCTGTTTTTCTTCTTAATGTTGTGCCCTTCTTCCTTTAGTCCCTACTTTGTTATTCCCCTCACCTAATACTCCAACCTTGCAGCCTGCGAGGTATATAAATAAATAAGTACATAAGCACATGTCATTCATTCATCTGCATACACATCGCACCATTCCTTGCTCAACAAACGTCATTGTGTTGATGTCTCGCAATTTGCATCTACATTAACTGCCGTTTGCATTTCGGTATAGTTTGTGAACAGTGTAGTGCATAAACATAACAAGACATTAAGGTTATGACCTTGCTGTGCATAAGCAAACGTTGCAAAAGGTAACATGTTGGATTGTTGAAAATAAGACCAACTGTATATATTGCAGTTACTTTAACAGAATTTAATTGACCCCTTCGCAAAAACTTCACTTCGTATAGATTCCAACACGTGCACTGAATATGCAGCTTTTCTTTGCTTATTAATGTGGTCGTTACTGCATGGGCACATTGTACATTTGAAAACAAAGTTCAATAATTTCGTTTGTTGCAATATAAAAATATGCGTAGATCACTTCGATTGCAACACCAGCACTTGATACAAGCATGCACACTATAGGATGCAGACAAATGCTCAGGGTAAACTCCACAATGTTTGCATCCTCATACTTATGGAAGTGAACAGTTTCATTCCATGGCTGTCAATGAGATGGAGAAAGAAAACTTAACTGTGTTCGTGGAACAAAAACCCATTGATAAGCTTAGAGATATAGTCATTGCTTAATACTTTCGAAATGAATAATTATAGCTTGCTATCGACATTGAAGCAGCCTTTCGAGAGCAAGAAAAGGAATCAGTTTTTCCATATCTGAACATTGAATTGCACGAAAAGCAAGCAGGCATAAAATTCTGCAAATATAATCTGTTTAGGAATACCAAATTAGAATAAACATTGAGACTTTCATTTGTACTTTCTCTGGCTGAGCAATCTAGTTTAAAATGACTCTCGTAAGCATGTCGTAAAGATGTTGATCTAATACAGGTTAACTGCATATAGCTTCAGAAATCTGGATGATTGGAATAAGTTACAGTGGAGAAACTATAATATCTAATAACATTAATAATATAATAATATTTATTTAAACAAAACAAGCTAACCGTAAGCGGCGTACGAGGCTGAGCAGAAAGCTGAACAACCCTACGGCAAGTGCGCCTGCCATGGGCCTACGATCCTGCATTATGGATAGCGCGTATTGATATAGTCTTCTTGTTAGAAGTTGAGTATACTACCAGCGCGAGACACAGGGCAAGAAAGTGGACGAGAAGCGTGTCTTTTAGAATGCTATGTTACAACGTACAGGCTTCTACAAAAGTGACGGTAACTGCTCAAAACATTTGATGCGTCGGCTTTTCCGCCTTTAGAAATATTTAGAGAGGACTCCCATATATATATTCACCGCACACGCACGGCGATGGACGTACCAGAATAGCCCATAGGTTGAATTTCACAACACAATTTTCATTCCACGTTCAGGAATCACACAGATAATTTGCGGCTTCGCTCAGGGGTACACGTGGGCTTCGGGTTGGTGCTTGTTGCGTTTGGCGCAAGAATATGGCTAGGAGCAGGCACGGCATATGCACAATCACGAGCAATGTACACACATCATTTCTCCAGAAGCTGACGCCGAGCAACGGTAGCGCGAGGATCTTGTTGGGCTGACACGACGAGTTCGTGGCTGCCGAATTCCGAATAGTGCATATGCGGTGCGGGTAGCTCTCTGAACTTGTCGATAGGCCATCTTGTATATTGTTGTAGTGCAGGGAGAACGAAACGGTCATAGAAGGCAGATGAGACAATACACAGCGCTGAACCATCTGCGAACAGCTGTTTACGTGGGCCATATTGCACTGAACTTCAGAAACCACCGTTGCGCGGTCCAAAACAAATCTTAAATAACACGTTTTTAAATTACTAAACGGGCATATTCTTTGCTCCTAATCAAGAAAAGTCAATATTATAATGTAAACGTTTTATTCATTACAATGAAAGAATTATGCAGCATGTGCCACGAAACCTGGCAGTAAGCTACCCTGGGAGTCGCACCAGTCGCATTGGTGAAATCGCAATCATGTGAAATGGGCCCCTAAAAAATCGCATTGCGACGCGTGCGACTGCACCGATTCTCGTCGTTCCAGTCGCAGCATGTGAAACAGCCTTTAGTCCCGCTTTCCCCGGAATTTTTCTTAGAATCTATATTCGCGTTTTTGGTTCTATCAGTTCCAAAGCCCCCTAGTTCAGTTTTAACAATGCAAACCTTTGCTGCTGTTAATAAAACTGATATATTCGAAGTTTCCATTTTGTGAATAATTAGGCAGTCCGCCGATGCGTCTGCGTACGCTTAGAAGCGAAATTTCGCTCCTTTCGCGACCGTAACTGCATGCTATTATTATGGTAACACTGAGTTAGAGCAAGAAAGTAGGTCTTTACACATACCTCAGCGACTGATTACGATGGGTAGACCTACCTGCATGCGTGAGGCGTCCAGCATGCGACTGCAATTGCAGCAGCACTGCGTTTCGTTGCCTGATTGTATAAATGGTGCTCATGAATATTTCATGAACAGGTGACGATACAGCTTTGGGAATGTGCAAACAATGATACTTTAGCGTTACGAAATCCGGGACAACTAGCTTCTAAGTAAATAAAAACTTGCAAATTAAATGGAGCGAGCTAAGCGGTGGCAGCTTGGCCGGGAAAAGAGTGCGTGCTGGCTGAAATACCCGCAGCATATTTAAATGGCACAACAAAAAACGCTGTGCCGTTGATGGTGCTGAAAGTAATGGCAAATACAATACCGTAGGTCAACTTGTGCAACTTTTGCTCAGTGCATATAAGCCTTCCACGAATTTATTTGCCCAATAACCATCTAGATGAATAATCTAACGCCATGAGCATTTAATACTTGCAGCCGTTTGACTACTATTTCTTTGCTTGGGAAATTATAGGGCTCACTCGATCAATAACCCGGAGCTTAAGATATTCAGGCAGAAGAACGTAGAGATGTCTAGGCATTTAGAGGTCGGCCATCGGGTGGACACTTACACTCGGAATCGCTGGTCAGCAAACGTTGGGAGGCTGCAGCCCTTTGTCAAGGGCTCTTGATACCTTCCGCTCTACGTAGTTTCAATGTTTAAATGGAACGATTTGGGCCAGGTGAAATCCTAATTAGGTGAGGCGTGAGAAAAAACATGTTGTGTTTCGTCCGCTGTGAGTCGGTTGATTGAGCCCGAGTTCAAGTCGTTAATTTGCTAACTTGATCGCCAGGGTAAGCAAACAAACGCGCCTGTCGCCTTCTTTGCAAACAAATGCAAATGAGCGCTGAAACTTAGTCTGTCATGGGATGTAATTTTATTCACTGTTGTCGCAACAGCTCTGAGCAAACAGCTATATAAGGCTACTCAGAATTCCGAGCTACATTTTTATTTTTGCCATTCTCTCTTAAGAACGGCTAAGCGCATTGGCCAATGTGAAGAAATTAATCCTGAGCAATTTCCTCCTGACGCGACAGCTGGATATTTAGGGAAGAGTTGCGGAAAATTTGCTTTATCCGGTAATTTAAGAAAAGCTACGTCTACGTAGAATTTTATCTGGAGGCACTGCTACTGCTGTGTTTCCATAGTGTCTGTAGCCGAGACGAAAACGTTAAAATTAAATTGTATGTTGTAACACCTCTAAACTGCACGTTGGATTATGAGGGACACCACATTGAAGAACTCCGAATTAATTTTGACCACATGACTACCTGGAGTTCTTGAACATTTCCCAGATATAAGCACAGGAGCACCTTTTTTTCCACTAAATTAACATTTTCTTCCTTTTACTAAATGTGCCCCCCGCGGCCGGATATCAAACCTATGACCTCGTGCTGCGCCACTGAGCCAGCGCGGCGAGTACAAAAAGCTAACAGGCCTTGTTTTTATTTCTTTCCTTTTTTTAAACGAAGCATTACTGCGAGCTTACCACTGCCTTTGAAAAGAAAACTGTACAATCATTGCATTCTACCGGTGCTGATATATGGGTCAGAAACTTGGAGGTTAACAAAGAAGCTCGAGAATAAGTTAGGGACCACACAAAGAGCGATGGAATGCAAAATGTTAGACGTAACGTTAAGAGGCGGGGAGAGAGCGGTGTGGATCAGATACCAGACGGGGATAGCAGATATTCTTATTGACATTAAGAGAAAGATGGAGCTGGGCAGGCCATGTAGTCCGTAGGGTGGATAACCAGTGGATAATTAGGGTTACAACATGGTGCCAAGAGAAGGGAACTGCAGTCGAGGACGGCAATAAACTGGGTGGGGTGGAGTAATTATGAAATTTGCAGATGGAAATTGGAATCAGCTAACGCAAGGCAGGGGAAATCGGAGATCGCAGGGAGAGGCCTTCGTCCTGTAGAAGACATAAAAATAGGCTGCTGCCGCTGTTGCTGCTGTTGCTGATGATGATTACTTTGCGAACCTCGTTGGGTTTCGTGACCGAGGCTGCGGCGTGGCTGTTCTTTTGCCGAATGGGCTAACCAATCACAGCGGAGTACGAGCGCCGCGCGCGCCGATAGGTTCCTTTTTTCACCAGCAGGTGGCGCTCGCCTACGCGCATCCGTGGCGGGGAGTTGTTACGGGAGATCCTCAAGCACGAAGGCATAGATAACAATTTTGTGGAGCTGCTGAGGGAGATATATGAAGACAACCGAGTAAAATTTCTACGGGAAGGGTGAAATTGTAAGGAAGTGGTGGAAATTCACCAAGGACTGAAGGAAGGATGTCCTCTGTCTCCACTGTTGGTGCTTTATGTAAAGGGCATAGAAAGACAACTGGAAAGCAGTCAATTAGGATTTGATTTATCATACACGCATAATGGACAAAGGTGCAACAGAAGGTACCCGCACTGATGCATGCGATCGACAGAGGTCTACTAGCGCACAATGCAAGAGGTTTACTGACACTGGCTAATATTTTTAGCAAGGCAACGAGAAATCTGGGCCTTAAATTTAGCACAGAGAAATCGGGAATTATGGTTTTAATGAAGAGACGAGTAAGTACGTGGTGTCGATTCAACAGCAAGTTGTACCCATAGTCAAGAAATATAAATACCTTGGGGTATGCATAAACATAGAAAAGACTTACTCAAGCACCCACCAAGATAATCCGAAGATCAACGGCAAATGGAATGCTGCAATAATAAAACATAGAGCACTTTGAGGCCACAATAAATACGAAGTGGTGTGTGGGATCTGGAAAGGAGTCATGGTGCAAGCGCTAACGTTCACAAATGTCATTCTATATATGCTTAAAATCGGATATCTTGTCGGGGTTGGAAGTTAACCAAAGATCGGTGGACCGGTTGGATTTGGGAGCCCACGGCAAAACCAGAAATGAGGCAGTGCAAAGCGACGTGTGTTGGGCCTCGCTTGAAGTCAGAAAAGCGCAGAGCAAAATTAGTTTTGCAGAAAGAACAAACGTCACTATGTTGATGTCTCGCAGTGTGCATCTACATTAACCGCCGCTTGCATTTCGGTATAGCTTGTGAACAGTGTAGTGCATAAAGTTTACATGACATTAAGGTTGTGACCTATGCAGTGCATAAGCAAACTTTGCAAAAGATGACATGTTGGATTGTTGAAAATAAGACAAATTGTATATATCACGGTTACTTTAACAGCATTTAATTGACCACTTGACGAAAACTTCACTTCGCATAGATTCCAACACGTACACTGAATCTGCAGTTCTCTTTTTTGCTTATTAATGTCTCGTTACTGCATGGCCACATTGTAGATTTGAAAACAAAATTCAATAAATTTGTTTCTTGAAATAAAAATATGCGTAGGTCACTGCGATTGCAACACCAGAACTTGATACAAACATGCACACTATAGGATGCAGACAAATGCTCAGGACAAACTCCAGAATATTTGCATCCTGGTACTTATGAAAGTGAACAGTTTCATTCCATGGCTGTCAATATGAGGGATAAAGAAAACTTGATTGTGTTTGTGGAAAAAAAACGCATTGATAAGCTTAGAGATATAGTCATTGCTTAACACTTTCGAAATGAATAATTATAGCTTGCTATAGAAATTTTAAATTATAGGGTTTTACGTGCCAAAACCACTTTCTGATTATGAGGCACGCCGTAGTGGGGGACTCCGGAAATTTTGACCACCTGGGGTTCCTTAACGTGCGCCTAAACCTAAGTAGACGTGTGTTTTCGCATTTCGCCCCCATCGAAATTCGGCCGCCGTGGCCGGGATTCGATCCCGCGACCTCGTGCTCAGCAGGTCAACGCCATAGCCAATAAGCAACTACAGTGGGTTTGCTACAGATGTTAAAGCAGCCTTTTGACCGCAGGAATCAGTTTTTCCAGCTCTGAACATTGAATTGCAGGAAATGCAAGCCGGCATAAAATTCTGCCGATATAATCTGTTTAGAATACCAAATTGGAGCAAAGATTGAGACTTTCATTTCTATTTTCTCTGGCTGAGCAATCTAGTTCGAGATTACTCCTATAAGCATGTCATAACAATGTTGATCTAATACAGGTTAAATGCATGACTAGCTTAAGAAATCTGGATTGCTATAAATTACAGTTCGTGGAACAAAAAACCCATTGATAAGCTTAGAGATATAGTCATTGCTTAACACTTTCGAAATGAATAATTATAGCTTGCTATCGACATTGAAGCAGCCTTTCGACAGTAAGAAAAGGAATCAGTTTTTCCATATCTGAACATTGAATTGCAGGAAAAGCAAGCAGCCATAAAATTCTGCAAATATAATCTGTTTAGGAATACCAAATTAGAATAAACATTGAGACTTTCATTCGTAATTTCTCTGGCAGAGCAATCTAGTTTGAAATGACTCCCATAAGCATGTCGTAAAGATGTTGATCTAATACAGGTTAACTGCATATAGCTTCAGAAATCTGGATGATTGGAATAAGTTACAGTGGAGAAACTATAATATCTAATAACATTAATAACATAATAATATTTATTTAAACAAAACAGGCTAACCGTAAGCGGCGTACGAGGCTGAGCAGAAAGGTGAACAACCCTACGGCAAGTGCGCCTGCCATGGGCCTACGATCCCGCATTATGGATAGCGCGTATTGATATAGTCTTCTTGTTAGAAGTTCAGAGTATACTACCAGCGCGAGACACAGGACAAGAAAGTGGACGAGAAGCGTGTCTTTTAGAATGCTATGTTACAATGTACAGGATTCTACAAAAGTGACGGTAACTGCTCAAAACATTTGATGCGTCGGCTTTTCCGCCTTTAGAAATATTTAGAGAGGACTCCCATATATATATTCACCGCACACGCACGGCGATGGACGTACCAGAATAGCGCAAAGGTTGTATTTCACAACACAATTTTCATTCCACGTTCAGGAATCACACAGATAATTTGCGGCTTCGCTCAGGGGTACACGTGGGCTTCGGGTTGGTGCTTGTTGTTGCGTTTGGCGCAAGAATATGGCTAGGAGCAGGCACGGCATATGCACAATCACGAGCAATGTACACACATCATTTCTCCAGAAGCTGACGCCGAGCAACGGTAGCGCGAGGATCTTGTTGGGCTGACACGACGACTTCGTGGCAGCCGAATTCTGAATACAACATATGAACTTATCGATAGGTCATCTTGTAGATTGTTGTAGCACAGGCAGAACGAAACGGTCATATAAGGCAGATGAGACACACAGGGCTGAACCACTTGCGAACAGCTGTTTACGTGCGCGTGCGCCATGTCGCACTGAACTTCAGAAACCGCTGTTGCGCACTCCAATACAAATCTTAAATAACACGTTTTTAAGTTACTAAACGTGCATATTATTTGCTCCCAATCAAGAAAAGTCAATAATATTATATTCTAAACGTTTTATTCATTACAATGAAAGAATTATGCAGCGTGTGCCACGAAACCTGGCAGTAAGCAACCCTGGGAGTCGCACCAGTCGCATTGTTCAAATCGCAATCATGTGAGATGGGCCCTCTAAAAATCGCATTGCGACCCGTGCGACTGCGCCGATTTTTGTCGTTCCCGTCGCAGCATGTGAAGCAGGCTTTAGGCATCCGCGGCTGCACGGTAATGAGGAAGTAAACTCTTCTTCGGCTAGAATGGACACGAATTAGGTCCCGTACTTATGCGCATGCTGGCTCTGAAACCATCGCGCGTTCAAGGTGTCCGTCGTACTCGCTGTAGTCACCAAATGCGCTTAACAAATGACTCGGTATAGCTTGTGTGCGCCCGCGCTTTTGTGCGCGTGCGAGCGTGCACTCGTGTTTCGACTCTTTGTGGACTCACACAAAGCTTCGCTTATGTAGATTCCAACGCGTTGGATCTGCTGAATTTTTTTTTCTGCATTTGCCTGTGTTTCACTGCTCGCTCTAGGTTTCATGGCGGCTTCTGGTTCGCATAGCACTCTTCGCGATAGGCATAAAAGCTCCTTTGCATTTATCCAAGCTTTTCTTTAAACGCCCGCCTTGTTTCCCGTGTTTTTTTCTTTAGGCTAGGCCCACGTGAAGGCGGCTGCTGAACGAACATTCACTCCAGCCGTCCGAATTGTCACTGCGCTATCGAGCTGGCCATACAGTGCTCACGACCCTTCTCCGTCAAGTGCTCTCTCCCTTTTTTCCACCTCACTTCACCTGCCGCCGTGGTTGAGGCGTCCTCTTCTGTGCAAGACAGTTGTCGAGGTTTTCCTTTGATGGCCGCTTCTTATTCCTCCTTTAAAATCTTATTATAAAGGAAAGGTCGCAGAGACGGCTTACGCAAGAACTCAAACGCGTGAACACTTCAAGTCCAAAGCTCCAATTGCGTATCTTTGTTCCACTGCTTTGTCGTATGATGAATTCGTGGAATTGGATGAGTAATCTTGGCGCCACGATGCAGAAGGTGGCGAGATGTCTCGACAGCGTGAAGCACAAGCTAAGAAACTCTGACGGGCTTGTTTTTTTTTGCAATCAGGCTCGCTTTCGCTCCGCTTCAAATCTCTGCCCCAGAAAGAGAGAAACGCGCAATGTGCGCACCTGCCTATAATCAAGGCGCGCGGCGCCCGCCGCGCGGGCGCCGTTCTAATTTCAATTCCTTGCGAGGGGCTGAACATTTAACGTCTAGGTTTATTATTGGTGCCAGCCAGTTGGATCGCGTGTACTTATTTGAAGAGCGCTATTCGAACTACGTTGTTTGCTTTCTGTGCTCTGCGAATTCAGGGTCGGGGTAAAAAAAAGTTTCTATCACAACTATGAGTGATCTTATACTTCGCGTTATCGTTGGGCTTGAAGGAGACCAGTTTTGTGAAATTTAACCGTACATTCATACATGAAATACAAAAGGCGGATGCTATAAAAGAGAACGATTTGATCATAACTTCACGTTAAATCACCATAGTTAGCTCTGTAGAAGTAAGTGAGAATATAATATCTAACTGCGACTGAAAGAAAAGCATAATATAAACAGCAGAATATCATCAAAGATATCTATACTTATAGACGTCTTCGTAAGATTTCTCAACTTTCTCTTCTTCATTGTAATCTATAGCACTCACAATATATCCCAGCATGAGAAACTTACGTGCTGCCCAGCAGCCCCATCGTAACCTAGGGCTAAATAAACCAGTTGGTTTTCTTGCGCTCTCCAATCGCCGCTCGATCACTGTGTGACAAGGCATTCACGGACACGGCTGCGCCATGGCGATGAATATATCTTTCAGTGGGTCTGAAGAACCACTGGAAGACCGTATCGGCACGAAGACCTTCACCACACTATACGAGAGAATTGCCGCCTATTCGCTTCTAACCTCAGTTGATAGAAACATACTGATTACCGCTACTTAGCAGCAGCTTGCGGACAGGCTGAGGTTCTGCGGCCTGCAAAGCTCCGACGGCAAGGGCGAGCTCATCTAGCGCGTCCTACATGACATCTACCGGCGAGTAACGTAGTGCATGGAACCGGCTGCGACAAGCGAGGCTTGCAGCGATGACAAGCAGAAGACGCATCTTTCAGTACCCGCCATCGAGAACCAGGGGCTCCGCACGGAGCTATTCATTTATTTATTCCCAGTTTATAACTTACAGGCACACTATAAGGAGCATTCATTACATTACTGATTAAAGTGCGTATGGTGGCAAATTCCCTAAACATGGCAAATTAGATACATATGTACACGATATTCCCTCTGACATAGTATTATTGTCTGAGACCATTGAGACCATAAGTTATCAAAAATATCGACTTGGTTTGCATGTAATAAATTAACACTAAACAAAGATAAGAGAAAATACGTAGTATTCAACTCCCGTTATTCAAATTGTGACACAACAGTCATGCAAATTCACCTTCTAGGTGGAACTATAGAACAGCTCGACCGCATGAAATATTTAGGGGTATTATTGGATTGCAAATTGAACTGGAGACCACATATATCTAATATATGCGCGAAATTAGCTTCGGCTTGCTATTTATTAATGAAATGCAGAGAATATCTTGGCCTTAGCGTACTCAAAGTTGCTTACTTTTTCATATTTCACTGTCATATCATATACTGTTCCTAATAGTGGTCTGGCACATATAAAACATACATAGATCCCGTCTTTCGGTTACGGAAAAGGGCCCTGCGCATTATGACATACACAAGCCCACATGATAATAGTGACATGCTGTTCGGTCGTCTCGGTATATTACCATTATCTCTCGCATGCCAAATGAAAGTTGCCATTTTGATTAACACTATTTTACGTGGGAATAATTCATTATCACCAAGCCTGTTTATTACACCTAATCGCAATAGAAGGGGTGCAGCAAAGATAAATTTCAACCTACCAATCACTCGTAACACGTATGGCCAACGACTACTTGAGTTTCATGGTGGCAAAATTTGGAATGCAGTACCTCTTGAGGTAAAAATGGCCAACCACTTTGTGTCTCCTGTAAAAACGCTATACCTATCAAAAAGTACGTGATTTTCCGTCAATCTGGTTCTCCAATCGTTTAATGCTGTGCCTGATTATTCCTTTTGAATCTATTCAGAAAGCCTAAACACTTGAGCACAGACCTTTGCAAAGATGTTACTTCTACGTATAATATGCTATTTCTTTTTTGTGTGTGTATGTATTCTCCTAACAATTATGTTTTATTAATAGTGATTGATATGCACTGTTTTCTTTTTAAATGGTTTATGAATGAATGAATGTATGAGTTTATTTCGCCTGTTTACAACAGAAAGGAAGCAGAAGTTAAAGGCCATGTGGCCTGACAAAGGCTTCTGCTACTACAACAATTCGGGACGTAGGCCGTACGCAGCAACATGTATCACACAAACATACTGAAATCAACTGGAGTGTTGCGAGACAGAATATTATTTCCGTGAGACGACATGTCTGCAAGAAATATGAGAAACCGACAGGATACTCAAAGTACGATGCATTTTGTTTCAGACCAACTACAAATTGAAAACAAAAGAAACAAAAGACCGACAATTTATATTGCGGTTCTAATCAGAAAAACTCAGTATTGTTCAGAATAAGAAAGGTTTTGTATGATTTATTCGAACATTCCATAATTTCACCTTCTAAATCACGTAGGTGACTTAATAGTTAAGGTGCCTGGTAAATGACTAGTTGTTTTCCGTAATTTGTTTTTATTTTTGGTGTTCTCATGTTATGTTGTCGAAGGCTGTAGTGCGGATTCGTGGGTACATTCAAGATGTACTGTGATTTGTTTTGTTTAATGTATTGCAGCAACTTGTAATAATACACCTGGTTTGTCTTTAACATAGAAAGCTTTATAAAAAATGGTGTGACTCTAAAATTTTGTACAAGGCCATAATATCCTCGAATGCACGTAAGACTTTTTTTTGCAGCGCTATCAATTTATTATAATATTTCTGCGAAGTAGTGCCCCAAATTAATATGCAGTAGGTTAATCTAGAATAAAAGATTGGGTAGTACAATGAACTTTTCAACCATGGAGGAACTGGAGTACTCAGTCTGTATAAGCAACCAATACTTCTGCTTAGTTCCATAGCAAGTTTGTCGATGTGCATATTCCAGGCCTAATCCTCTTGGAACCACACTCCGAGAAAGTTTTGACATTTTACCTGCTCTATCAGCCTATCTTGAAAAAGACTAGCCGCATTGCAGTTATGTGGTTTATTAATGGGGGCAAATATCATATATTTTGTTTTGGAAGAATTCATTTGTAGCTTATTCTGTTGTAGCCAGCAAGAGAGTTGCTTCAGGTAATTGGCAATTTTCAATTCAAGCTCTGCTATAGTAGCAGCTTTAAAGAATATGTTAGTATCATCTGCATACATAACTAATTCAGGAGACTCGGGGATGTAACACAGATCATTAATATATATTATAAACAGAAAAGGTCCAAGTATTGATCCTTGTGGAACACCCGTTGTGATTTCCGCGTAAGATCAAACATAATTATTTATATTGACATATTGATAACGATTGATTAAGTAATGTCGTAAAAGTTCCAATACGATACCTCGTACACCGCACTGTTCCAATTTGCTAATTAATAAACTGTGGCATACTCAATCGAAGGCTTTCCTAAAGTCTACAGATAAACCTAATGTATAAGTTCTATTTCAAATATTTAATATTTTTTTATGTTCGATATAAGAAGAGCTGCTTCACAAGATTTATTTTTTTTTTTGGAATCCATACTGCATGTCAGTGATTACATTATATTTGCTGAAAAATGTTTGTTGTCTAACATTCACGGCACTCTCGAACACCTTTGATAGAACAGGTAAGACAGATATCGGCCGGAAATTTGTCATTAAATGTTCATCGTCTCCTTTGTAAATAGGGTATACACGTGCTATTTTTAGACAACCAGGAAATATGCCGCTTTCAAACATTCTGTTTATGATGTGAAGAATGACAGGTGCAATTATATCTGCAATATATTTCACTGGCACTGGTTTCACATCATCATACCCTGCAGAGACGTTTTTTTTTATTTTAAACAGCAGCTGCACAACTTCAGCCGGTGTAACAGGTATAAGTATTACTGAGTTAGTAAGACTGAATTTATTCACTACAGATGTGGCCATGGGTTCCCCCCTGTCGGGATGCTGGCTACTGGAGATGAAATATTCATTCAGAGCAGCTGCTGCTTCTCTGCCTGTCAACACGCCAGTGGCTGTGTTTATGTTAATCTCCGTGTTCTGTCTTTTCATAGATGTTAAGTCTCTAACTTCATTCCAAGCTTTCATAGGGTCATTATTTATTTTAGCAAATAACCGTTCACAGTACTTGATTTCTGCTTGCTTCAATTCACCGTTGACCTTATTTCTGTATTTTTTGAGATCAGTCAACAATTGCGCACTCCTGCATTTTACAAACAAATGATACATTTTGTTTTTTCTTGTCATCATTTTTAGCAAAGCAGCACATATCCAGAGTTATCGTATTTTCTTGCTCCTCTGATTGCACAATTTCAACGGAAACGCTTCGTCGTAGCACGTGATCATTTTATAAAAGAACAATGCGTAGGCTGCATTTGGATCTTGTTTTTCAAATACACATGACCAGTCGGTTGATAGGATCAGAGCACGGAAATTTTCCAATGCGCTTGCGTGGAAACTGCGAATCTGTGATTTTTTTCGTCCTTCCCCTCGTTTATGCCCGTAATAAATGAAACAAAATACAGGCAGATGATCACTTATCTCAGCGGATAACAGTCCCGCAAGGCAGTCAGTAGGGTGTACATTGGTTATGCATATATCAAGCAAGGTAGCCGTTTGCGCCGTTAGCCTCGTGGGTTCCGAGATTACGTTTGTTCACATGAACGAATTGATTAGACCAGCAAACTGTCTGGATGATAGGTCGTCCGACAACATATCTATATTTACGTCACCCATTATGATAAAGGGGGAGCACGAATGGCTCAGGAAATGTAGTACTTCTTATAGGAAATCAAAGAACGTCAGTTTGCTTCCCAACGGTGGGGGATACATAACCACAACTGTCAGATATTCTAAGCGTAACATTACACATCCTACATTATTCGTTATAAGTGAAAATTCTGGAATTACCTCATGTACAAGGCACTGTTTAACATAGACAGCCACGTCACCTCCTCTGCACTTTGTTCTTACTAACCCATGGTACGTGTAATTTTCACAGTACGGGGGGATATCATTCACAGTAAGCCATGTTTCACAATAGAATACGATATCAAAATTGTGCGCGATTGACCCGAATAAGCAATTCAGTTTGTCGTCTTTGTTTTTTTATGCTCGGCACGGTTAGGTGAAACATTTTTAGCAATTTATTGGTATGAGACACTAATTTATTGAACGACTGAATATCATATGTGCAGTTCATACTGTGAAACTAATTGTAAAAAACAGAAAAAAATAGACGTAAGCCATGGGGCTCACGTTGTCATCTTATCAATCTCTTCCATACTGGCGATTCGAACAGCTGGCGAATTGTCGTCCTTGCATACGAACACCTTGCCGCCAGCCGTCCATACGAAGCGCCATTTCAATTCCTTCTTCCTTTCTACTGCGGCACCAAGAAGTTGTTTGCCATACCGTGTGAGGTGTTCGTTTACGAACACCTTTTAGGACGATTGAAAGCCCAGTGCCTTTGTATCTATTCTGTTTTGTTAGCTTTGCTAAGAAAGACATTCCTCTTGGTTCTGCGGACAAACCGAACAACGATATTTGCTTCATCATGTCGAGCAGTAGGCACTCGGTGGCAGATGTCGATATCAGCCTCTGAGACCTCTTCGTTAATAAGCTCGCCAATTTGCCTCACAACGATTAGTGGCTCGCCTTCAAGTAGAATGCCCTTTATCTCAATGTTATTTAAACGTTGGTATTGCTGCAGTTCCTCAATTCTGCGTGATAGCTTGGCATTCTCAGCGCGAAGATCCTGGTTTAGTTTTACACCTTCTGTATTTCTGCTTTCAGCTCAGTGACCTCTTGAAACTTATCTCTTATGCTCCTCAAGCCTGCCCTGAGCTCCCGCCTCAAATCTTCAATGGCCTTAGCCTCTTTCGACATTGCACAACAAAAGTTAACGTCAATGCACTAACAACACTAGTAACAAGAATCAAACAAGTACAAGAAAGCTGATAGGCTCGGCAGAAGTGCACATATTCTATGACTTATTGGATAAATAAGGATATTCCGCTCGCCTGCAAAAGCAGGGGCAATATTTAGGTATGGCTCCGTAGTACACTGCTGCCGAACTGAGACAGCTGCTCACTCCGTTGACGGTTTTGTGCTGTGGTTTGGCGCTCGTCCGACCCTTGCGCAGTCGCAGAAGAGTAGCTCCGGCCACGGCAGCCCGATCACTGTTGTGGTGTAGACACACGCGGCACTGCAGATGTCAGAAGGGGCGACAGCACGCTGGTCGAGTCCGGTTGCGGGCTGCAAAAGCAGAGGCAATATTTAGGTATGGCTCCGTAATGCACTGCTGCCGAAATTGTATGTATCACCCTAACTGTAATAGATTGTATCACTAATAACTAGATATGCGCTTGACTTTGTAGCTGCTGCTACATATATGACTATGGGCCTACACTAGCCTTCTGTAACTGGCCCAAAAGTTCTTTTGTACAAATTATTATCAATGAAAAATAAACTGAATTGAATTGAATTCAAGATCAGCGCGCGCAAAATGACTCTGGAATGTAAAGAGCAAATTATGTTTACATTGCCCGCGGTAAAAGAAGAATTTAAGTAGTAAAATAAAGAGAAATTGAAGTTACTTAGAATTGTACACGAAACTAAGTACCACTAGACAAAAAGAAAATGGTCTCCAATCCCCGCTGCAGTGAAGGTGGTTGGACAGCGAATCTTTAAACGATAATAGAACGAGTACCCATTGGAGCGTAGGTTGAAATTATTCACGTGGCGACATTCACATGTGCTTTACCTAATTATTAGCCTAAGACGTTTCGACGGCCTGCGTCTTGGCTTGCGCCGCTACTTCGTGCGCCTACAAAGAGTGGACCAGAGAGAAGAGAAATTCGCTGCGCCGCCTATGCATGTTGCTCTTTAAGGAGTCCTCACTATAAGTAGCCTTCCCATAGCATTGTCGCAACGCAAATCACTTACTAGGCGTGTTCTTCTTTTACGTACGAAAATGTAGTTAGGTCACTCCCTGCTTCGTAGGCTACAGTCAAGCTGCCGTCGCTGCAAAAGCTTGCGCAACAGTAGTCTTTACTGCGAAATGTATGCGGGTAGCGCTACGTGATTCGAATTGCATGTGTTGGCGCAGGAGTGCCTTATCAATTATGTGGTTTAGATGCTTGTTTTGAGCTTGTTCTTTATTGAAACGCATACCGTTTTGTACGTTGTATGCGTGATTTCTAAGAATGTACGCACTGTTCGCTTTGCTTTGCCGAATGCTTGTAGCCTCAGCCTGACAGGGGTATGAGCCATAGATGAGTTTCTGTCGACGCTACGCCACGAAGAAATCACTGGATCCTAGCCATACACATCTTCGCTGTAGAAAGAAAGAGAACACTGTTAGTACGTAAATTAGGCACGGGATGGTATTCAGAGCAGTTAGAACATTATTTAGGCGTGAAATACGTGTGCAGACGGTCACGAAACACATCGCTATCTGTAATAAAAATGATGTCGCTAGGAAGAACGTTCGAGAGCTAAATTTCTAGAGGCGATGAGAGAAGAAGAATCTGCGTACGGTTGCACCGCACATGGGTTCCGCCTTTACATCGCTAAACTCTGGATAATTGACGTCAGCGCCGCCACAACCAGCCTCAATCGTCTCCTTGCGTCGAGCGGAAGACGTGCACACACGAAGCTATACTGTGAGTCACTTGTTCCACGAATTACCGGACTCTGAACTTCGCAAGAGGAGCCCACCCAGCTAAGCCTAACGACGGGTACGGCCTAGCCGAAGACCTTGACCGAGTTCGGCGCACCAATGGCCACCAATGATGGTACCGAGATGAATCTCGAGCACGCACAAATCCCACTTCCTGATGAACCTGCCGGCGGAGACTGGCTCACTGTTAAGTACGGTCGGAAGAAAACATCGACTCCCACCAATCCACCCCTCCAACCACGACACCCATCGGTTCCCCGACAAGCCCGACTCCCACCGCTGCCCCGAAATGACCTCAAAGTAATCATCCGCCCCCGAGAAGGACTCAACCTTGCCACCTGGACCATGCCACAGGTTGCTGAATGCATCAAGCTGGCATGTCAGCAACCGACTACTGAGCACGTACGGACCCTTACTGTAAGAATTGACCCAGTACAAAACATCGCTATTGCTAGCACACCAAACGAAGAGCTAGCTATGAGCATCCGTCGCATCAATACAATTCACGTGGGCGGTCGAGAATTTGCAGTCACGGCATACGTGGCGGTACCCGACAGCTCGCAGGAACGACGGCATTCCCGCAGGAACTCCCACAGAAGTCCTCCTTAACGGGCCCTATGCACCTGGCCGAGAAATCATACATGCCCGTATGCGCGGACAAACCGCTGCGGCAGTGATCACATTCACTGGCAAGGCTGTACCCTTCTACGTGCGATACTACAGCGGTGAAGTACGACGCAAACCATACCGACCAACCACACATTTCTGCCGCATCGGCCACCAAGTCAGCCACCGGACCGATGTATGCCCAACTCCAGAAGCAAACGTATGCCTCCAGTGTGGTACACAGAATCCCACTCAGGACCACCCCTGTCACCCCCGGTGCGCCTTATGTCAGGGGCCTCATCCTACGGCTTCCAAGGAGTGCCCTGATCGACTGAAGAAGGCATCTTCAGCATCCCAAAGGGCCAGCCGCCGGGACTACTCACGGTCGAAGTCTCGGTCACGTACAGACCAGCAACGGAAGCGTTCCCGCTCCAGGTCTCGCTCCTGCTCGCGGAACCAACAAGGAGGGACCCGGAACCTCAGCGGACCTGCTGTACCGGGATCACAAGCGGTGAGCTGATCAGCACGGCTTTTCCCCTCTCACACAGTTCACCAAGACAACACCCTCTCATCGCGTCTACACACAGCACCCACCCCACACAATTCTTCACCCATACACAATACTGATGTTCAACTGCAAATTCTAGCTAAACTAAAGGCCATCAGAGAAGAAAACAAACGCCTTCACGAAGAAAACAACAAACTTCGCACGCAGATTGCAGAATTATACGCCACTCATACTGCCACTCAGTATTCTACACCAATAACCGCACCTTCAATGCCACCATCTTCGGAACGTTCTGAACCCATGATTCTCGCTGAATCAGCAAAACCGACAGAAATCGCACAAGTCGCGGAGAAAGTTGATGTACTGCAACGGCAGCTTCTAGCCATGCAACAAAGCATCCAGCAACTGGCAAGTGTTATTGAAGAAACACGGCTCGCAAAATATCAGCGACGCAAGAAAGTTAGAACACTAATACAACAGGAAGTAGAGCAGGGACAGCCTGCCGATCAACCCGTCAGCCAGGTCGAATAGCAAAACCAACCATAGGAACGAAAACCCACTCATAATCTGGCAATGGAATTGTCGCAGCTACAAACGCAAGCAAGGATCACTGAGACAGTACATAAGTAACGCCAAAACGACACCAAGCGTAATCGTACTGCAGGAAACAGGCACACACCCAACACAAAGTGGCTACAACACACATACCACCACGCCTGAAAGCCATGTGGCCACACTTACAGCTAAAACGCTCACAACCACACAACACACAATAGACGGCAGTGACGTCGACCTAATTGAGATCCTGCCGCTCCAACGAGGCCGAAAGAGCCTTTTCATACTGAATATATACAGCCCACCCAAGCAGAAGCAGGCCAAGTTCGACTACTTGATCACTAAAGCGATTGGCATAGCCAAAAATAATAGTCTGCTGATTGTAGGCGGCTTCAACGGGGCTCACCAGGCATGGGGCTACACGACAGCCACATCAAAAGGCGCTACACTCCAGTACACGATACAGCAGCACCGTCTCACCATCCTCACAGACCCCGCATACCCCACACGTCTAGGAAACAGCGTTTCCCGAGATACATGCCCTGACCTCACCCTCACTAAAGGGATACAAGCTGCCTGGCACAACACGGAGGAAACTCTGGGTAGTGACCACTGCATTCTTGCCACCACATTGAACGTTACGCATGCACGCCACCCGATAAAGAAGACAACACTCACAGATTGGACAGCTTTTCGCAAAGAACGAGCGGATGACTCCTCAACGGGTATTACGGATCTCGAGCAGTGGGTACGAGAGCTCCAACAAGACGTAGCCAGACATTAAAAACAGATCACACTCACCACAGACATACCGGCCGTAGACCCGCATCTTCTTCACCTCTGGGAAGCACGTCGAGGCCTTGTTAGGAGATGGAAGCACCAAAAACATAATCGTAAATTGAAACTGCGCATAGCGAAACTCACGGCAACCGCGGAATATTATGCTGGGGAGCTCACTCGTCACAACTGGCGACAACTATGCACAAAGTTGCAGGGTAATCTTAGCACGGCTAAAACATGGTCGCTGCTACGCCATCTTGTTCACCCCACACAAAGCAAAGCAATTAGCCAGCAAACAATTCAACGTATCCTCCACAGCCATCCGGGTTCTGATGACGAATTCCTGGAGGAGTTGCGGGCGCGGTACATAGGCGATTTCGAACCCGCACGAGGACAACCTCCAACCTACAGCGGGAGCGACAATTACGACCTCGACAAGCCGATCACTAGATCACTATCACTGAGGTGCAACAAGCACTCCATGCACTCACACGAAACACCACCCCAGGCAAGGACAAAATAATTAACAAGCTCCTGCACAATCTGGATGATGGCGCAATTCAATCTCTTACTGACCTCTTTAATCATCACTGGGAAACAGGTACGCTACCAGCAGACTGGAAGCACGTGGATATCATACTCATTCCGAAGCCAGGCAAACTCTCCAGCTTAGAAAATATCAGACCAATCTCACTGACTTCATGCCTAGGCAAGCTTCTGGAACATGCCATTCTGAACCGGCTTCAACCTTACCTAGAATCCAGCGACCTCTCTCCCGAAACAATGTTCGGATTCCGGCCCCACCTTTCTACCCATGACATCCTTCTTCAGCTGAAGGAACAAGTCCTCGAACACATCTCACCGCACAACACCGGAGAGATTTTAGCACTCGATCTCAAAGGCGCTTTCGACAATGTAGCTCACCATACCATCCTTACAAACCTAAGCCTCACGAACTGTGGTCGTAATACTTACAATTATATACCCGCCTTTCTAAGCAACCGCACGACCACAATAGGCATTGGCTCACTCAGAACCCCGACGTTACCTACCCGCAACAAAGGAACCCCACAAGGTGCTATATCACCCACCCTTTTCAATATTACTATGATGAAATTACCTGACAAACTCAGCGCAATACCAGGAATCAGGCATGCAATATACGCCGATGACATCACTATCTGGACCTCCACTGGTTCCGAAGGAGAGAAACAAGACGCCCTCAAACAAGCGACTGACGTCGTCCAGCAATATGCAAAAACAAGTGGTCTCCGGTGCTCCCCCGAGAAGTCAGAACTATTAGTCGTTCGACAGAAGTCACGAAGAAAACTCAATTAACTACACCACATCACACTCACTCTCGACGACAAATACCCACAGTAAACCGCCTCCGCATTCTCGAACTCCACATACAACAGGACGGCGGAGGCGCATGAAGGTCGTTTCAAGCAGACCACCTTCCAAATCATGCGAATGATCAGCCGTATCACCACCAAACAATACGGACTGAAAGAAGACGACATAATACAGCTCGTCCAGGCCCTGATAATCAGCCGCATTGCCTACGCTGCCCCGTACTTGCCCCTCACTCCCAAGGAGATAGATCAAATAGACGTACTTCTTCGGAAAGCCTACAAGCAAGCGCTCGGCCTACCACCGGGAACAGCGACACTTGAAGCGAGCTTGAAGCCCTAGGAGTCCATAATACTATAAGAGAAATTATAGACGCCCACCTCACAAGCCAACGAGAACGACTAGCCCTCACACCAACAGGAAGAACAGTCCTAGCGCGCATAGGCTACCCCACACACGGCAAAGGCCACGAACAAGCAATTCATCTGGCCCCCAACTTCCGTGAGCACATCAAGGTAGACCCTATCCCCAGAAGCATGCACCCGGAACATCATGCCAATCGTCGCCAAGCTCGCGCAAAAACTCTACAGACAATATATGGCAGTCTCCTCACCCCACTATACAGAGATACTGCGCAGTACCCCCAAAAGGAGTGCAGCGGTGGCGTAGAGGTAGAACACCCGCCTCGCGTGCAAGAGGTCCGTGGTTCGAATCCCGGTGCCGGCAATTTTCCACCGGATTAAAAAAAAATCCACGTGTTGATAAAATTGCACAAACAGGCCTGGAGTGTGGCCTGATCCCGGTGACCAGAACCGGTAACGCACTCCCTCACAAGAGCAGGATTGGCCACCCTGGTGCAGTACTTGGCCACAACCTCCTATATGAACACAACAATCAAACCCCGGCCCTCAGTCCCCAGCAGCTGCGAAGCAACTGACCACGGCGGCGGTCAGACCTGCGACGCTGCAGAGGGTGCTAAGAATCACTGGCTCCGGACAGGCCGCCATTGGAATATGAACCTGGCAACGTCTAACGCTAGAACGTTATCTAGTGAGGCGAGTCTAGCAATGCTATTGGAGGAATTAGAGGGCAGTAAATGGGATATAATAGGGCTCAGTGAAGTTAGGAGGCCAAAAGAAGCATATACAGTGTTAAAAACGGGCACGTCCTGTGCTACCGGGGCCTAGCGGAAAGAAGAGAACTAGGAGTCGGATTCCTGATTAATAAGAATATAGCTGGTAACATACAGGAACTCTATAGCATTAACGAGAGGGTGGCAGGCCTTGTTGTGAAACTTAATAAGAGGTACAAATTGAAGCTGGTACAAGTCTATGCCCCTACATGCAGTCATGATGACCAGGAAGTCGAAAGCTTTTATGAAGACGTGGAATCGGCGATGGGTAAAGTCAAAACGAAATACACTATACTAATGGGCGACTTTAATGCCAAGGTAGGCAAGAAGCAGGCTGGAGACAAGGCAGTGGGGGAATATGGCATAGGCACTAGGAATAGCAGGGGGGAGTTATTAGTCGAGTTTGCGGAACAGAATAATATGAGGATAATGAATACTTTCTTCCGCAAGCGGGATAGCCGAAAGTGGACGTGGAGGAGCCCGAACGGCGAGACTAGAAATGAAATAGACTTCATACTCTGCGCTAACCCTGGCATCATACAAGATGTGGACGTGCTCGGCAAGGTGCGCTGCAGTGACCACAGGATGGTAAGAACTCGAATTAGCCTAGACCTGAGGAGGGAACGGAAGAAACTGGTACAGAAGAAGCCGATCAATGAGTTAGCGGTAAGAGGGAAAATAAAGGAATTCCAGATCAAGCTACAGAACAGGTATTCGGCTTTAACTCAGGAAGAGGACCTTAGTGTTGAAGCAATGAACGACAATCTTGTGGGCATCATTAAGAAGTGTGCAATGGAAGTCGGTGGTAACTCGGTTAGGCAGGATACCAGTAAACTATCGCAGGAGACGAAAGATCTGATCAAGAAACGCCAATGTATGAAAGCCTCTAACCCTACAGCTAGAATAGAACTGGCAGAACTTTCGAAGTTAATCAACAAGCGTAAGACAGCTGACATAAGGAAGTATAATATGGATAGAATTGAACATGCTCTCAGGAACGGTAGTAGTTCTGCGGAAACCCGCAAGGTGGGGAGAAGTAATGAATAAAGGGAAAATCAGACATCCACCTGTTCGTAGCAATTGCTACAAAGGAAACCCATACGGGATCCTCGAAAGAAAACGCCTCATTGTTGAAGAAAAATTCGTCCTGGTCCGGGACTCGAACCCGGGACCACCGCCTTTCCGGGGCAGCCGCTCTACCATCTGAGCTAACCAGGCGGCTAACAGATGGCCGGGCGAAGTCGAATTTGTCGACAACACGAAGCAAAGGCAAGTGATTGACGTAGTAGTTGTGCGGAAACCCGCAAGGTGGAGAGAAGTAATGAATAAAGGGAAAACCAGACATCCACCCGTTCGTAGCAATTGCTACAAAGGAAACCCATACGGGATCCTCGGAAGAAAACGCCTCATTGTTGAAGAAAAATTCGTCCTGCTACAAAGGAAACCCGTACGGGTTTCCTTTGTAGCCATTGCTACGAACGGGTGGATGTCTGATTTTGCCTTTATTCAAAACTAAAGTAATGTTTAACAGTCTCGGAAGAGAACAGCAATTTACAATAGGCAGCGAGGCACTGGAAGTCGTAAGGGAATACATCTACTTAGGGCAGGTAGTGACGGCGGATCCGGATCATGAGACGGAAATAATCAGAAGAATAAGAATGGGCTGGGGTGCGTTTGGCAGGCATTCTGAGATCATGAACAGCAGGTTGCCATTATCCCTCAAGAGAAAAATGTATAATAGCTGTGTCTTACCAGTACTCACCTACGGGGCAGAAACCTGGAGGCTTACGAAAAGGGTTCTACTCAAATTGAGGACGACGCAACGAGCTATGGAAAGAAGAATGATAGGTGTAACGTTAAGGGATAAGAAAAGAGCAGATTGGGTGAGGGAACAAACGCGAGTTAATGACATCTTAGTTGAAATCAAGAAAAAGAAATGGGCATGGGCAGGACATGTAATGAGGAGGGAAGATAACCGATGGTCATTAAGGGTTACGGACTGGATCCCAAGGGAAGGGAAGCGTAGCAGGGGGCGGCAGAAAGTTAGGTGGGCGGATAAGATTAAGAAGTTTGCAGGGGCGGCATGGCCACAATTAGTACATGACCGGGGTTGTTGGAGAAGTATGGGAGAGGCCTTTGCCCTGCAGTGGGCGTAACCAGGCTGATGATGATGATGACGATGATGACCCCCAAAAATCAGCCATGACGGCCAGTGTTGTCGACTATAACCTACAAGAGGTAGTCTCGATGGCGGTCCGCACTGCCAGCGCCCTCGTAGCGGAGGAGACAGCCATCGCCTTGGCCATCACCTCTAGTCTGACCAACGAGTACGTCACAATTATTACTGACTCCCAGGCAGCTTGCCGTGACTACGCGAGAGGCAGAATATCTTCGATCGCCCACCAACTCCTCAAACAAGCCTCTCAATTCCCGGACGTTCAAATAGTGTGGACTCCAGGACACGAGTTCCTCAGTGGAAATCAGCGTGCGCACGCTGTAGCCCGAGCTCATACCTCCCGGGCGCCACAAGAGAGGGATACGGCCGCATCCATGGAGCCCGTACCTTTACAATACAACGCCATACTACAACACCACAGATCGAACAGCCGACAATACCCACCTCCACACAAGACCCTCTCACGTGAAGACGCCGTAACATGGCGAAAACTACAAACCAACACATACCCCCATTTAAGCAGAGTACACGCAATACACCCTACACTATATTCATACAAATGTCCTCTTTGTAATGATTACGCCTCCCTATATCACACCACATGGGCGTGCCGCAACGTGAAGGCGGCCCCGCAAATACCCAACCCCACACCCGAGCAGTGGGAGGCCGTGCTGACTAGTTCGGACCCTCGTAACCAGCAGCAACTGGTGCGGCGGGCCCGGGAGACAGCAAGAGCCGCAGGAGCCCTGGACTAAGGGCGCCTCCCGCACAAACAGAAAGACACCTGCTTGTCCTTTCTTTTTTTTTAAATAAATGTTTCTCCTCCTCCTCCTCCTCAAGAGGCAATGCTGACAAGTTAAAGGCCCGCGTCTTGCCAAAGATACGCTTGATGCTTAGCGGATTATGGAACCGTCGAGACATTCTCGCTGGTATTTCTAGGAGTGAAAGAGATGACCTGGTGTGGTTGATGTATCCATGAAGCAGGCATAATATGGAAGCAGAGCGATGAATATCAATAGGCTGGAGTGAAATGTGAAGTTTAATTTAGGTCACGCTATAATTGCGACCAAAGTTTTCAGAAATGAGCCAGACAACCAACTTTTGTGCACGTTCTAACTTGGTGATTAAATCTAGTTTAGGGGGGCGGTCCAGATCGATGACGCAAATTTCACCTGAGGCCGAACGAACGTTTCAGAGCTAGCTTACAAACGTTTTACTCTAAAAAATCCACGCTTATATAATCGTGGGTTTGCAGTTTTTTTACACGCTTAACCTAGGCCTGCTATTTCTCCACGCTTAACAATCACGCCTGCTAGGAGTGATCAGCAGCCCCTCCTCACGCTTAGCAGGCGTGACTGGGAGCTCTGTTTCCATGCTTATTATGGCGTGACCGTTACCCGCACTTAGAGACATCACCCGAGGGGGAAATGGAATGGGGTGAGGAGAGTGCCCCATCCCCCCTCGGCTGTTCTGCGCATGTGCGGGAGGCAACAAAGAAGCACCGGCTCTTGTCGGCTTGGGTCGCGTCTCCGCTTTGCTCACGAAGCAAGTCGCAGTCCTCCTATTTAACTTCTGCTTCGCCGGCGCAGACTGCCAAGGACCAAGACACTATGGCAGTGGCAGCAGGCTGGCTAAGTAGAAGCTCAATATGCTGCAGAGAGGTTGCGCAAGACGCCGGTGACACTGAACGTAATATAATATGCGCTTTAAGCCCTAGCGCATTTCAAGGACGCCAAGGAACATAAAACGTAAACAAGCCCCTCGGTATCAAGCGACGTATGACCCGCCGTGGTTGCTCAGTGGCTATGGTGTTGGGCTGCTGAGCACGAGGTCGTGGGGTCGAACCCCGGCCACGGCGGCCGCATTTCGACGGGGGCGAAATGCGAAAACACCCAAGTACTTGAATTCAGGTGCATATTAGAGAACCCCAGGTGGTCGAAATTTCCGGAGTCCTCCACTGTGGCGTGCCTCATAATCAGAAAGTGGTTTTGGCACCTAAAACCCTATAATTTAATTTTAATCAAGCGACGCATGATGGCTCAGAAAACTTTAGTATTTTTGACGCGATCAGAAGGAACTTTTTCAATTTTCGTTCATTTTAATCAATCCTGTTTCCAGACGTTAGTTCGCTCCCAAATGTGACCTGAAAAATAAAGGAACAGTGTGCAAAATGAATTTAGGCGATACACAGCTGAAGCTGATTTTAGTTCATCATGCTCATATTTGAAATTAGATTGAAGCGCACATAAAACGAGAACACAGAAAGGAAGCAGACAGGACCGCGCTTGACTCTCAACTGGATTTATTGTTCGGCAGTAAAGCGCTGGTCCTGTCTACTTCCATTCTGTATCCACGTCTTATGTGCGCTTTGTGGAGATTTGGGGAATTCGACGCGCCATTGTGCGGGCGCATTTCACCTGTTTCTGCAATCCCTACACCTCACTGCCTGCTCGCTCCGAACCAGTTGTCAGCGGTGGCGCTCCACTCGCGATGGTTCGCGGTGAGGGCGAAGCGACGACGTCACGAAGCGGCCCCTGGTGGCTACTGTCGTAACAGTAGCGTGTCTCTTCCCCCTTGGGACTGCACCGGGTACGTACATGGTTACCCTCGTCCGCGGACACCTTTGTGACTAGGACTTGAGCTCACGCATGGTGCCGTTGCCCATGCAGTGAGCGCGTACGTCGTGTTGATCCTGACCCGACGCGAAACCGAAGAACGGGTGCCTAGTACTCGCGGGAGGTTGTACCACGCCGAGTCGCACTTATCGGAGGCCCAAGCCGAAGGAGATTGCCCGAGCTCTCGCGAGTTTACCCATTGGTCATCGGAAGAGCAAGTAGCATGGCTGCTGGGACTTTTCCTAGCGGCGTGTCCTAGCTTGAGCCTGTGCTGCAGCAGCGACTTGCTAGAGGCGCCCCTGACTGTATTTTCCGCCCTTGGTGCGGGACCCCTTTGGTTCCCCGCCGCCCCGGGACCGGGTGCTTGCGCAGTGTCGGGTGCCGCCGGATACAATAAACGGTATCAGTTAACTCAGGCCAATACTGTGTTCTTGCGTGCATCATTCGGTAGCCCCTTGCGGCCTGAGCTCGCGCGCAGCGACGCTAGACGGCTGACGGCTGACGCGCCGACAGGCCAGAAGAGAGAGTTGGCAAAAGTTTTTATCGGGCATCAACTCGTACACAGATGAGGCCTAAGTCTGGAACAGGGTTAATAGGATAAGAGGGCGATAACATACTCCCTCCCTTTGGTAAACACACAAGGCGATACCCTGCAAGATCAGGCAGATTCACTTGGGGAGCATTTTGAGAGCGTGTCAAGTTCAATCAATAATTCACAATCTTTTCTCAAATATAAACAAATAAAAGAACATAAGCCATTCACAAGAAAAAGTCGGGAGAATGAGCCTTACAACCGTCCTTTTAGTATTGCCGAGTTGAGAGCTGCCTTGAGCGCATGCAAGAGCTCCGCACCGGGATCTGACAGAATCATGTAAGAAATGATCAAAAACTTACAGAATGACACCCAAGTTACGCTCCTCACACTTTTCAACGCCATTTGGGCTGCAGGATACCTTCCAACTGCATGGAAAGAAGCCATTGTGGTCCCTGTTTTGAAACAAGGGAAAGATCCTTCCTCAGTGGCAAGCTACCGCCCGATAGCCCTCACAAGTTGCCTTTGTAAGGTATTTGAAAAAATGATTATTCGGCGATTCATTCACTTCCTTGAACTGAGCAAAACGCTTGATCCGTATCAGTGTTGCTTTAGAGAAGGGCGCTCCACAATTGATCATCTTGTACGTATTGAAGGAAATATCCGGGACGCATTTGTACACAAACAGTTTTTCTTATCCACATTCCTCGATATGGAGAAGGCGTACGACACAACGTGGCGTTACGGAACCTTAAGAGACTTGTCAGAAATGGGCATCCATGGTAATATGGTAAACCTAATAGAAAGCTATCTGTCCAATCGTACCTTCCGGGTAAAAGTCGGCAATGTACTTTCACGTCCTTTTACGCAAGAAACGGGTGTACCCCAAGGAGGCGTGCTCATCTGCACTCTCTTTATCGTAAAGATGAACACGCTTCGTGCTTCATTACCACCGGCAATCTTTTATTCTGTCTACGTGGACGATATTCAAATATTCAAATCCTGTAACCTCGCAGTGTGCGAGAGACAGGTACAGCATGGCCTGAACAAAGTGTGAAAGTGGGCAGAGAAAAATGGATTTAAGATCAATCCTAACGAAAGTTCTTATGTTCTTTTTACAAGAAAGAGAGGCCTGGTCCCGGATCCCTACTTACAACTGTGCGAACAAATACCTGTCAACAAAGAGCACAAATTTCTAGGTATAATACTTGACTATAGACTCACTTTCATTCCACACATCAAATATCTGAAAGAAAAATGTCTAAAAACAATGAACATAATGAAGAGAGAGAGAGAGAGAAGGGAAGACGGAAAGGCAGGGAGGTTAACCAGACTGAGTCCAGTTTGCTACCCTACACTTGGGGAGGGGAATGGGGAGTGGTGAATGGGGATACTTACCTGGTGCCGGGTTTCCGATGAACATAATGAAACTTCTATCCCAGACTACATGGGGTAGCGACAGGAAATGCCTAATGAATCTCTACAAGAGCCTAATTCGGTCAAGATTGGATTTTGGTGCCGTAGTGTATAACTCTGCCGCCCCAAGTGCGCTAAGAATGCTGGATCCTGTCCTCCATCTAGGTATCCGGTTAGCAACTGGCGCTTTCAGAACAAGCCCGATTGAAAGCTTATATGCCGAATCGAATGAGTGGTCGCTCCACCTGCAGAGATCATACATCTGCTTTACCTATTTCCTTAAAGTGCACTCTAATCGTGAACATCCATGTTTTAATACCGTAACCGTTAAGACGTGTGCTACACTTTTCCGCAACCGTCCGTCTATAAGACAGCCTTTCTCGCTGCGTGTGAAGGAGCTTAGCGATGAAAGGCATGTCCCACTCCTCGAGCTTCGCTTAATGCACCTAACCAAGCTCTTACCTCCTTGGGAGTGGCAGGTGACAGAATGTGACGTATCCTTTCTAAAAATTACAAAGCATGCTCCAAAGGTCGAAATCAGAATGCATTTCCTAGAATTTCAGTACAAGCACTCGTGTACAGAGTTCTACACAGACGCTTCCAAGTCACATGTCGGAGTGACCTATGCAGCCGTGGGTCCATCCTTCTCGGAATCCGATGTACTACATCCAGAAACAAGTATCTTTACGGCCGAGACCTAAGCATTATGGTCGGCTGTAAAGCATATAAGGAAATCAAAACTCCAAAAAGCCGTTATTTATACAGACTCTCTAAGTGTGGTGAAGGCCTTAATGTCACTCTACAAATATAAAAATCCCGTACTCACTGAGGTCTATTTCGATTTGTGCAAAGCTTATCTATCTAAACAGCATACCATTATATGCTGGGCACCTGGCCATAGGGGAATCGAAGGTAACGTACTGGCAGACCAGATGGCCACGTCAATTGCATCCCCTGCTGTTAATCCTACTGCTTTGGTCCCTGTCACAGACCTAAAGCTTTTCTTAAGAAGGAAACTACGAAACCACTGGAAACGCATGTGGGACGAAGAAATAAATAAGAAACTGCACGTGATAAAGCCACAGTTAGGTTCTTGGCCCTCCGCAAGGAAATCACGGTGAACAGATGTCGTATTCTGTCGTCTCAGAATAGGACACACATTTGGCATGCATAACTTTTTACTCACTGAAAATGATCCTCCAACCTGTGGTATATGTGGGGAGAGGCTGACCGTCCTCCACGTCTTCCTGGACTGTCTGGCAGCCGAATCTGAGATTAAGAAACATTTTCCCCTAGCATACCGGCAGCACATCCCCCTTCATCATGTAATGTTACTTGGCCCAGAACCACTTTTTGACACCAAAGCAGTCCTAGGTTTTCTGAAAGATGTTGTGTTGCATGTTATTAGCCCCACATGTTCGTAGCGCCTCCTCTCTTCAGAGGATGCCGCTGTGATAGCTGTTTCGTATAGCACGTGAATCCAGGCCCTTGTGTTTCAAGAGTTCTAAGGAGGCAGTAGCGCCCTAGTAAATATTTAGTGTAGTGTTTTCACGGGGTGAAAACCGCAGCAGAAGGAAGAGGCGTAAGCAGAACCAAACGTAATTTATTCCATGACGGCTCGTAGTTCAATGCGGCCCGGTGGCCGCATGACTGGGCTAATATAGCAAGCTGTCGCGATAGTCGCGCCGCCGCTATCGCTCAAGCGGCGATAATAGCAAAACATTTAGGATCAGATATATCTTATACACAGTATCATTCTTTTGAAATGCATCTCAATGTTCATAGTTCAAGTCATACGTCATCGCCATATATTATTATACAGATTTTACGCACTTTAGAGCGAGTATTTTTAAGGCCCATTTACAGCCACGTCACACCAACTTCATAGAAATCATAATTACACTGCAAACTCATTATCACAAACATGGCGTTCTTTGGTCATATTTGGCCCTTGCGCCATTAAACATCAAACATTCAGTCATTCCGAGGAGCAACATGTGCATACATCTGTGTCTGTCACAAGATTGAAGCCTGCCGGTTTCAGCAAGGAATCAACCGCCGTGCTGAGTCGACTCAAGCGCCTGCGCGGAGCAGCGTCTACTGGACTGGAAGGCTATATAAGCAGGTGCCTCGTCTTCGGCGCTTCATTGCAGCGAGCGATCCGGGTGTAAGTGCATTGAAGCCAAGCCCTAACCGTATCTACAATATTTTGCCCTGCCATCATTCCAGAGGAGAAACACGTGTATACATCTGCGTCTGTCAAGATAAGACTCAAGCCTGCCGGTTCAGCAAGGAATCAACCGCCGTGCTGAGTCGACTCAAGCGCCTGCGCGGAGCAGCGTCTACTGGACTGGAAGGCTATATAAGCAGGTGCCTCGTCTTCGGCGCTTCATTGCAGCGAGCGATGCGGGTGAAAGCACATCGAAAAACGCGCTAACCGTGCCTACAATATTTTGCAGGTGTGTAATAATTTTTCTTTCCTAGCTTAGCTGCAAAACTTGGATAACTCGCTCTACAAATGAGTGAAAAGCAGTCAGACGCCATCAAAGAGCTGTTCAAGCACTTCGCCGACATGAATGTGAGCTTAAAAAAAAAATGTAGCGCCCTTCCACATTGTGAAGGATAAGCAACAAAGCTCTATTTGGAAAAAATATATTAACAACTATACTAATTTATATTGATTCGCTTGAGACACACACGTTGTGGTTTTTATCGTATTTATTTTGTCTCACTCGTTACCACAGTGACCATAGCTTTGCGGTCGCTGTGCTACACCGCGATTGGTTGCACTGCTGTGCTAGGTTAGTTCTTGCCAAAAGTTAAATCTATACACGACCGGAGAGGCGTGGTCGACACTTTGACGTCCGCGTAGCACTCAATTCCAAACCGTTCCAACAAAAAGGATATAATTCATTTGCCATCTGGGCGCACTAGCTCGGCGTTGAAGTCGATGATTGTGGGAAACGCTATTGCATCCTATTATGCTTTTTGGAACCTCCAATGGGAGCGAAGGAACACGGCCATCCCACGTTTTCTATATGGCCATGTTTTCTGTAGGTCATGCGTCATAACATGGTCGATAAGATAACATTCAAAGCAACCGCCGCGACTGATAACATCACGCCGAAATGGTAATGCACATTACACACAGTCTCTGGCCAGCACACAGACAAAACTTATTAAGCTAAAGCAGTACACAAAGAAAAATTATGTAGACATAAAGGGCACTCCACAGAACCAGAACGAATCGCTGGCAGAAGTGGTTCGGGAAATTTGATATAATGTAGCTGTCAGTATTGTATCGTCAGATACTGGAGTCTTCAAGAAATGAGCGCGACGAAGACGCGAACTAAAGGAGGAACATGTACGACGGACAAGGCGCTACATCCAACTAAATGTTTTCTTGAAGAAACAGGATTTTATATATATACAACCTAGAATAGCACCACCGTGACATCACGAACTCCTCATCTCATTAGAAAAGCTATCTCTTTTTCGGTAAGCGTCATTGACGGGCAGCTAATGCACGTGCCCTCGGCCTTCGCAATGTAGAAAGCTTCTAATATCTCCCGTTCTAGTCTATCTCTAGAACGTGCCAGAAACCTGGTGTCACGAAGATACGGATGGCAATTGGGATGTTTACAGTGTTCAGCCGGACGGCCCCCGCCTTGTTATTTACTGGCCAATTGTTCTCACGCTCCTTTCATATAACCCTGTTTGCAACTGAGAGGTATCTCATATACTATGTTACTTTTGCAAGCTGTGTACTGCGTTGCATGTTTCTTAGAACATGGTTCGGGTTTTGCCTTTGTCAGCATAGGGCATATCTTGGCCAACTTACACGGTGCACTGAAGCGAAGATTAACAGTGTGCCTTTGCGCGACCTTCTTGAGGTTGGGGGACACCCTGTACCAATAAGGAATCACATGTAATTTCTTCCTATCAACTGACTTTTCTTTGTTAATGCCCTCTCTTGCCTGTTTGATCTTTTGAAGAAGCTTAACGCAGATGCTAGAAACTAAAAGTGAAGGGAAACCGGCTAGGCGTAGCCTTGAAACCTGCTTATTAAAGCTGCTTTGTACTTTATGGACGCAAGATTTATTTAGAGCTTCTTTTAGACAAGTCATTGCAACTCCTCTTTTTACTAACTTGGAGTGGGCACTGTCGTATGAAATTAGCTGCTTGTTCAGCCTCGGCTGGTATTCCAAAGAGATATGCGTGTTCATTAGAGTGAGGTTGCGGTCAAGAAAGCGAATGCTGTTATCACAAGGCCTTTCGCACGTAAAGTTTAGAGCCTCCGATGCATTTCTAAAAGTGTTAATTATCGATTCTACAGTGTCATCTAGCCTCGACGGTGGAACCACGTTAACAAACAGGTAGTCATCGACGTACCTCATTATGGAAGGAGCACATGAGTGATTCAGAATGCTGTTTACACACTTGTCAAAGGCGCTAAGACGTCTGAAAGAATGGGAGCGAGCGAGGATCCAATGGAAATACCCTTGCGTTCTACATACTGTTGGTTATTGAAACTAACGACAGTGGAATGAAGATAGAAATTCAACAGTTCTAGAAACTGGCCACTATTCACTCCGTTTGCACAACTAAACCTAACTTCACCAATGTCTTCGATGTTGTTCCTAATGGCGCTAAGCACTCCGTCATGAGGAATCGCATAATACAGGTCTTCGAGGTCCAGTGATAACGCGTATACATTGCTCCAAGTCCCTTGTTATAAAGTCAGCACGACTTCTCTAGAGCTCCGCACAATGAAAGGGCGCGTGAGCACAATTGGGCAGTAAATAAGAATGCGGGGGGCCATCTGGCTGAACACTGTAAACGTCACAATTGCCGTCCGTATCTTCGTAACACCATGTTTCTGGCACGTTCTAGAGATAGACTAGAGTGGGAGATATTAGAAGCTTTCAACATTGCAAAGGCCGAGGGAACGTGCATTAGCTGCCCGTCAGTGACGCTTACCGAAAAAGAGATAGCTTTTCTAATGAGATGGGGAGGTTGTGATGTCATGGTGGTGCTATTAGATGTTGTATATATATAAAATCCTTTTTGTTCAAGAAAACATTTAGTTGGAAGTAGCGCCTTGTCCGTCGTACATGTTCCTCCTTTAGTCAAAGCCTTCGTAGCGCTCATTTCTTCAAGTATGCAAAACCAACTTGCCCACATAAAGCTTCTGCTGCTTCAGATACTGACGTCGTTCATCGTGTGCCAACCAAAAACAAAAAAAAGCAACGTCATCGTGAGGTTCATATCGCGAACAAAGCGTGACGCTCTCTTAATTGCCACAAAGAAAAAGCGTTTCGTGGCCAACGAAATAGGATTCTCTGAAAGTAATGCAGTGTTCATCAATGAGCACCTCTGTCCTGAAAACAAAGCTTCGCCAGGTATGTCCATTGCAGCAAAAGAGAACTGGAAATTTGTTTTGGTCGCTCAGTCTGAAATTCTCGAAAGGAAGGCAGGGAATTCGAGAGCTATCCACATTGCAACGATAGCATCTGTTATCGTTATTTCGCCCCACGAACAAGCCTGCTTGGTTTCACAGTAGCTTCATATCCTGCATTGTAACATCAGGAGCTTACACATAACTCATTATTTCTTATTGCCCTTACTGACACGGCTTAAATGTCGCTACAGCATCGTAGCTCTATGAGAAATTTGGTTAAAAAGAAGCGAATTTTTAAACATTACAACCTTCTGTCCCTCCCAAGAATGGCCGAATCGGAGGTGATGGTGGGGCATTGTAGCTGTCATCGGAACTCAAATATAAGAAACTGGATATTACGGAGACGACAACTGGTGACTATACAAAATGCTTTTTGTAGAACTCGAATACGAGTTTATAATTGCTTTCGCATACAGGCCACCAGACTGAAAACTTCAGCCCTTTCTTGGATAAACTTGAAAAAACCATGGCAAATTTCGCAAACACAGGTAACAAGGTGAGTTTATTTGGAGATTTCATTATGTGGCCGATCACAACAATATTGAATGTCAATCTCATATCGTGCTATGGCTTTCAGAACATCATTAAGAGTCGCGCCTACTATTTTTCGAGGGGGGGAGGCAAACCGCAAACAATTTCACCTCCTTCTATTATATATATATATATATATATATATATATATATGTATGTATATATATGTATATATAGGCGTAAATACGCATTCCTAGGCTCCCTGGAAATTCGTATTTCAGTTATATTTAACCGACATGGGCCTATTTATCGCAAATGGGGAACCATGGGGCCCCAAAAAACTATTTTCAGCGAAGCTCTTTCTTTCTAAGTGTTCAAATAAGTTGAGTTGTTGAGTTGAGTGCTTGTAGCCTTGCGGTTGCTGCCGGCAATTGCTCCACCGTAGCGACACTTAAAATACATAAATCATATAAATCAGACACAGAACTCACAACTACACATAGTCACTCCTAAGTTCACCATGTGGAGGCCAAATCCGTGTCCTGCAGGTAATTGAAAAGAAGGCGAGAAACCTCCTGCCTACCTAACTGGTTCCCGCGCGGGAAAACATTGTCCTGAAGAGAACTGTGAGGAATTCCTGTCTTCTTGAGGGACCCAAATAACACACTCCTTTCCGCGTTATACAGAGTACAGCACATAAGGTAATGTTCTATGTCTCCGCACACACCACACGTTGAACATAATGGAGACAACGCCAGGCCAGTCTTATACATCCACGCAGGGGTACGAGTAGAGCCCGTGCGAATGCGGAGCAGTAAAGTGGCTTGGTTTCTTTTGAGACCCTTGGTCCCACATGGCTTGTGAGGTGAGCTCCACAAAGAACTGAAGTGGCACGACACCGCTTCTCTGAAGAGTCTCTTGTCCTCTTGAGGCACTTTTCGCAATGGATTCCCAGAGAGCGCTCTATAGGCGAGACTGTCCGCCATCTCGTTGCCTATGATACCTATGTGCGATGGCACCCATTGGAAACGTATGGAGGCCTTTGATATGGAGATTGTGCACCGAGCGTAGAGAGCTTAGACATAAGGCATCAGTAGGGAACCCGTGCTCTAACCTCTGAAGGGCGGATTTTGAATCTGTAATATATATCAAAACTTTTATTTAAAAGAAAAAAAAATGCAGAAAGCGAGTGGGTGGAGGAATGACAACAGGTTGAGGCGTACAAAACCGTAGCTTCTTTAGAGCTGCCTCAATGGCAACGCTTTCGGCCGTTGTGGAGGACACGACTGCAGTGAAGCGCACCGACCAATCATGCTTCATAGAGGGAATGTGAAAAGCAGCTGCACTAGATCCTCTGACCTTGTCCACAGAGCCATCAGTAAAGATTTGAAGACGACGTGCATATTCAGTCTCAAGATGTTCCAGTACGAGCGAACGCGTTGCCGCCAAAGGAGAACTTCGCTTAGCGCGAACGTGAGGAATTGTTAACGAACAATCGAGACTCGCGAACGACAAAGTTTCACTTTCGTATAACTGTATATACATATGTATGTGTGTATATAACATTCAGAAAAGACGAACGTTATAACATGTTTTTACCAAGGTTTCGGCCGGGGAACCGGCCGAAAGGTCACTAACAGCTTACCGGTGGACCGGTCAGCTGGAGGCCGGAGGCCATATGCCATATGCCATAACGTTCGTCTTTTTTTTCTTATTAAATGATACACCTTAGGGTCCCGCGCGATACTCTTCGTGTGTATATATATATATATATATATATATATATATATATATATATATATATATATATATATATATATATATATATATATATATATATATATATATATATAATGACGGTGTTCCGTTTGCAACTTTGCCCACATGTCATGCTTTGGAGCACTTCCTGTTGGAAATTTTAAAAAGCCAGTAAATGATGAACACACATGTTACTCCGCCATAGCATTTACCATGGCGTCGTCCCTCCGCCCTGCCACCCCACGCTGCCAAGTCAATTTCCGCTACATATGATGTCGGTTGAGTTCACAGTTCTCCCAGGTCAACGGAATACATTCTGTTTGGAAGACACATTCATATACCTCCGGATCGCTTGCATGCGTAATATAGTCTAAATGCCATAATTGGTTCACTGCCTTTGAAGTTTACCTACATATTGCCCATAACGCGCGCTTTCTTTTCGCCACTTGTAAACAAGATGTCTTGTTTCGTTCACCAAGCAGATCGCTTAAACCCAGTCGGAACGTGTTATGACGCCTGAAAATAGGGAAAGCAAAACTATTGTTCAGCAATTATTCGCAACGCTCCTAACTGGGCGAGGAACATACAAAGTTATTCGCACATTGCAGTTAGCATGTCCCCGCATGTTTTCTACAACATAAAAAGTTGTAACCTACAGCTATGTCGGAACACTAGAAAGCATAGCTGATAGCTGCCATATCACATGCTGTAACACTTGAACACTTTTTTACAAAGGCTTCGTTTGATTCAACCATACTTAACTTCGCACAAAGCGTATCTGTTGCGTACCGCCAACTTTCGCTAAATTCGGTATTGCTGGCTTTTATAATTCTGCCAGGGCAGCGAGCTCAATTCTTCTCCGCTCATCAGAGATGTTCAGACTCTAGAGTGCTTGCATATGCAATCTCTTGCGAAAGCCCCAATTACCTATCTATTTTCAACTTCGCCCAGACATCACCCATTACCTTTTCTTTACACTCGCCGATCATAACGGATCTCCCTCGTTTTCTTCAGTGAGGGCACCAGGCGAAACGAATATATCGCGCATGAATGTAAAAAGAAAAATGGTGAGCATTGAATAATTATTCCTAACGCTTCTAAATCAGCCAGAAACGTTAACGCTATACGACACGTTGCATTTAACATGCTGCCTATACCTTCAAAGTATAAAATATGTGAAACGCGGAGCGCTCTTGGGTCATTGGGAAACCTACCTACTAGTAGCAGCGTGTTACTTTCAAACAATTGCTTACAATTTTTTTAATGTTGTGTTTTATCAACGTGCATTCACCATCAGACATGAACTTTGCGTATTCTTGCACTTATGTTCGCGAAATTTGACCTCAGTACTTGTAAGTATTCCAGCGTGGCTGCCTAGGTTTTACAACGCTCGTAAAACAGACTAATAACGCTATGGACTACTTGTATATGTATTCTAATAGAAAATACGCATTTAACCCACCCATTCGGAACATTAACTTCACATTGGCCATACCATGCCCCTAATTTTCCCCAGATATAAACAAGATGCCTTGTTTATCTCACCGAGGACACCGGAGAAACAAACTACGAAACCCGTATGATGCACGAAAACACGTGGTAAAATGAGGGTTTAGTGCTCTGCAACACTTGCATTTAAAGCGGGAAAGTCAGCTTCGCAGAGTATTGCGTTTAAAATTCTCTCTTTTTTCACCAATGTGAACCATCTCTTGTGATGTTGTTTTTGGTGTCTAGGAAACGTTCATGTAGGTGGCAGTATGACGCTCTGGAACGCTTCAGTGAGTAGCTTTCTAGAAAGGCTGTAATGAATCTACAGAGAATAAACACATATTACTCGTCACACAGAACATTGCTTCGCACTTCAAATAAATATAAACACCGTCTCCCGCATATTTGATCGAAAATACCGGGGGAAAACAACTAAATGCCCTATATGACGCATAATTATTGGGAGATAACGACTATTCAGGAATTCTTTTCAGAGCACATAAGCAAGCTACACAGTGCGAATTTTTGGTACGCGTCACCTAAAAGTGGCCCTCAATTTTTTTCGAAATGCGAAAATCAGCGGTTTCTTGTTCTGCCGGGAAACAAGTAATAGTGTAGCTCTTATTTAGAAACAGCCTGAAAATAAAATGGTCAAAATCAGAAGTGACACATGCCTTTAGAAATATACTCAAGTAGGTGTTCCATTGGTATTGAAATGGCTCTGTACGTTCGACCAAGGTCATTTTCACGAGCATACATACAAGTCGTGCTTACACGATGAAATTCGGTAGTTATACCTGTAAGAGGTTTGATTGGATTGTTGATGGTGACAAGATAATGAGACTGCAACGCTACGTAGCTATCTCGAAACAGAATAAATTGTCCCAGCATTTGATAATCCAACGATACGATGCCGTAAGGCACACCAGTCGTTGGGTGCGGCTGATAATAATACTTTGTCCAGACCTCTCCCTCAGGCGCAGGTTAAGTGTACTAAGCTGATTGTGTTTTCGAATACGAAAATAGCTTTCCCAAAAACTGGGCATGATGCAAGTTGCGCAAGCTGACATTTGTTAGGGCGGGAACTGCCCAGCGCCAGGCGTTATCCGCAACCCGAGTTTGCACGGGAAATCCCGCCCGTCGTCCGCAACAGGGCGTCCCGAGAAGGCACAAAAGACAATCCTGGCTGTCCAAGCAGGGGATGCGTTATTAGTCTGTTTTGCGAGCGTTATAAAACTTAGGCAGCCGCGCTGGCATACTTACAAGTACTGAGGTCAAAATTTTACGAAAAGCATTACTTAATTATGTTGTCACTATATTAAGAAAGAAAATGTACCTTCAGCTGTAGTTTTGTTGGGCTTTCCGACGTGCAGTCGAAAGTGCCCGCGTTAAAAAAAAAAGGGGGGGGGGAGGCAAATGACATACTTTCCATCCCTACTTTCGAAAGTGCACCCTCAGTACACCTCCCTTTGCCCCCCCCCCCCCCCCGGTATATACGCCTATGATTACTAACACTACAAGGGTCACAGCAACCACGTCATCAATAATTGATCATATACTCTCTAAATACGATGTACGCAACGATTTGTCGGGAGTCATTCCTGAAAGCGAAACAGACCATTTTATGATCTATATCCATGTACACTTGAATAAGTCCAACACTCAACATTCAAACAACTCGCTTAGCAGAAAGGTGAGACTGCCTGAAAACTAGGAAGCATCTAAAATAACTGAACTTTGCTGCGATAATCACACCGATTTCAACCAAGCATATAGAAAATTCTGTCATCTATTACTTTCTGTCTGTGTTAAACAGAATGCAAGCTCACGTAGAGCCACTTAGTTCTCGATCCCTATCTGTCCATGAATGATGGACACAATACTTTTAGCGAATAAACAAAAAGAACACTGGCACAACAAACTGAAACAAAGCAAGACAATGATTATTACCGTGCTGTATATGAAACAGCGCGCAATCTTTTTTTTTAAATTAATGTCTAAGCGTAAGAAAGAATATTGTAACATGTTTAGAATAAAAGCAAAAGCACATTCTAAAGGAATTTGGCGAATAGGGAATTCTGTGAACAGAATTCACTGTTAAGTGATTTCAGTAGCGCATTAGGCGCTACTGGCGCAGATCATGCCGAATCATTTAATGACTACTTTGTTATTGTGGGCACCACTACGCAATGCAACAAGGGTGCCCATGATACAGAGTTTTTCTTTTTTACCGTGTTATGAAGTAAACACATTCGTTTATTTCAGAGAACTGAAATAACAGCGGAAATCAAAGATACTGTAAAGCTTATGCCATCAGATAAGGCCACGGGTCACGTGGTCTATGTGTAGGCTTACTCAAAAAATTACCGCTCAATCACTCCGTAAAGGTGGTTAACCAGTGAAGCCGAAGCATGTGGCCCTGGTGTTTATCACTAGGTTAATCCCGACAGTTCATTAAACGATGGCTTGGCAGGCTGAGTCTCGTACTCAGTTGTTGCTTGCGCTCGGCTGGACGAGCCTGTTCTTGTGCCCGGGCTGCAGCATCGGTACGGCGTAGTCGAGCTCGTTCCCGAATGTGCTCGCGGCGTGCTGATCGAAAGCTGCCTGCTCCTCAGGAGTCCGTATGACGCCTGGCCTGCACATTTCAGAGCCAGAGAGAAACTGCTGCGCGTGCGCTCGGCTGCAACGGAGAGCAACGACGTCACTACTGGCGCAGCCAATCGCGTGCCTCTCTTTCTCTTTCTTTTTTCGCGTATGCGTATGGGGTTGCGCCGGAGTAGTTTTCAACGTGCAGCCGACGAACGGACGAACGAACGAACCGGCTAGCCATATACAACTTCGCTGTAAAACAACATCGACATCTTGGGTCCATTGCTTGCAAACTTGTTGAAAGAATCTGTTCTATCGGGTACATATCCTGACCAGCTCGAAATGGGAATAGTGGTAGCAATATACAAAACAGACAACCCAAATGAGTTTACGAATCATCGTCGAATAACGATTTTATCATGTGTTAATATGCCCTTCGAAAACTGATTGGAAAGCGCGTCACAAGTTATTTTGAAAAATACGGCATACTTTCAAACACACAACCCGCTATTCGAACTGGTTACTCTGTTACTACTGCAATAAGCTCCCTAAGAGAAATTATGAACCAAGCACTTATCAAGAACTACTTCGCACTCGGCATATTCTTGGATATTAAAGAAGCGTTTGACTCCGTAGATCACATTATACTATTATTACAATCATAACATTTTGGTTTTAGAAGACAATTAAGCACTTGGCATCTTTCGCAGCAGTTTAACAAATCGTAAGCAATACTTAATAGTTAGAGGCAAAGACAGAGGCAGAACAGTAAAAACGGCCGTTCCGCAAGGGTCGGTGCTTGGTTCAGCACTCATCTCTCTCTTCATGAACGATTATCCTAGATCACTCAGATTTTATTATTCTATATTATACGTGAATGCTACGTGAATGAATACGTGAATGCTTATACGTGAATACAGGAAGCAGAAGAAATCGCTCAAAGTGAACTGCAGAATACATTAACATGGGGCGCTATAACGCAAAACTATTCCAAACTTTTCTATTCCAATTCTGCAATCAGCCCTTCGCAATTGGTCAAAAACTTTTTTAGACCACCCCCACTTCACCTGTCTGTCACGAGACTTCACGAAAACCGCGGTTGCTCCGCATCTAATATGATGTGTACGCAATGATTATGCATGGTTTGACCGAACAAAAGAAAAATTGTTATTTCTCATGCGATGCCTTTTCGGCATTAGCCTTCGGCTATTTGTCAAAAGTTTTCGGGTGACACCCACTTCACGTGCCTGTCACTTGAAGTCACAAAACCGCAAAAACTGACAGCGTCAAATTGACGTGTATGCTTTAAAGATGCATAATATGCCGAACAAAACTGAATTTTCTTCTGAATAGCCGCAGGCTGTTCCGTTCCGAAAGAAATAAATGATGGCTGCCGCCGATCGCTCAGGCACTGGCTACTCGCACCTGCCAGGACAGCATCCATGGGTTCCTTTGAGTATAATAAAGCTTTCTGCGTGGCTGTGTAACGTTTTCGAGACCTTTCGGCACGTTTACGACCTCGCTCTGCCAACTCTTTGCTGAGAATCCGTTTTAGCGTCATTCTTAAGCTTCCGTTGCATGCCGCCGCGAATTTCGACCAGCCACCGCAAGCTAAGTAAAAGAAAGCGGACTAATTGCAGACGCCAGCACCACCCTCCTCATCCGATTATCGATTTTCAGTGCAGTGACTTGGCTCCATCGAATCCCTCTCCACTCGAGCGTGCTCCTCGCCTCTTGTCAGCCAATTAGATAAGACAACCCGCTCAGTGTGGGCAATGTTTATCGTTTTTAAAGCAAACAAAATTGACCTCCTATGAACGAGGATGGCGTTAGATTGGCCTGTTCAGACAACCCTGCGTGCGACCGCCGGATGCGCAAATTTTTACGTGTGGAGATTGGAATAAAAACATGGTTTGAAACTAACAAATTTGTTGAAAATTCCATGAAGACAAAGAATGTAGTATTTGCTTTAAACGGAAAAACTGCTCCTAGTAAGTGCAACTTGTACCTCGGAGTCACACAAATCCAACAAATTAGTATTCATAAATATCAAGGAATAGGTCCTTACTAGTCTTTACACTGGGCTCCATATATTGAACAAGTAACTAAAAAAGTAGTTTTTGGTTGTTATACCTTATTAAAGGCGCGCTAACATTTACATTCTCAAAGATTACATCTAATTTATTTCGACACTTATCATTGCCATTTAACATTTTGCATAGAACCTGTGCCTCGTAAACTGAATCTGTAATCAAAGTCGAGAAACGTGCTGTGAGAATAATTGCATCGGCCACAAAGGACGCGCCCTCTGCACAGCTTTTTTCACGGTTAAATATATTGCCACTTATCCAAGCACGGGACTATAACACAGCTATGCTAATCTACAAATTACTAACCACGAACAAGCGAGATCTCTCCTCAATATTCCTCACGCTTACAAGGGACACTAAACAGGCTCAGCATAACAAATTCAGCTTGCCGAATACTCATCCTGTATACGGTCAACGTTCCCTATCCTTTGTCGGTGCATAAATCTGAAATGAATTACGCAGCTTGATTAGAAAACTTCCAATTGCAATTTTATTATTAAAATATTACTTTAAATCATGTGTATAAGATAACATACTTTTGCTTTTTGCTTTGGGTTACAATTTATGCTGACTTTTATGGTACGGATCCAAAGCTAGCCACATAGCCTAAGGATCCAAATGATAGTGTCAATCATATTGTATTACACTATACCGGAATTTCTTTCTTTTTTCTTTACTAAGAGAAATAGTCTGAATTTTAGAGGGCGCCATCATAGCAAGTTGGTTATCTTAAGTGATAAACGAGGCAACATTAAAGAATCAGTCACGGTCACTATATTTAACCTGACTTCACTCTGGCCAATGTATCTCTTAAAGGTATAGTATATCGAGGCAGTTCTGCAGAACTTGTACTTTAGTTGGCTATGTAAGTCGAAATGCGAGAGTATAGCTTTGTTAGACAGTGAAACCCAGAATTTTATTCCTCTAATTGGCGGCTGTGCACTGAGTGTTTTCTTTCCACTCCAACTTCATAGGGACAATCAAGATGTCGAGGAATGAGAAAACATTGAAGTTAGATCCAGCAAAAGCCAATTTCTCGAAGCTTTCTTTCTGGCGTGTGTTGCCGCGGGACTGTAAAATTGCGTATTCCTTTATTTGCGACGTCCGACGCTTTCTCATTCATTGCTCACTGTTCGACTTCTGTACAGCCGCTCGAGGGCTATGCGGACGCTTGTTATCGCAAATACTTGTCACTCAGCATGCAAATAAGCGGCAATCCCATCCGCCGGTCTTTCTTTCGGTGCAAATTCCAGTCTGAGAATGGACTGTCGGCGGTGCGCTTCAGAAAACGCAGATAATTCGCTTTGTGATTTGCAGGACCCGTGCTCTTGCGAGCAAAGGCTGAGTAGGCGTTCCCCTCCCTCCCTTCCCCCTTTCGGCTTACGTGAATACACTAAACAAGCAAACTCCAGGTGCGCTTTGTAGGCTTCGACACGCAGCAAACGCAGTTTGGAAACCCTTCCGGCTTTATTTTGTCCAAATTGTGCAAGCAGGCAGCCTATAGTTTCGCAATTCTTTGGCCATTTACCGATTGCACAGCAGAATGTTTCCGAGCTTTTTTTTCTTTATCAACGAATTTGTTTCGTCAACGAGTTCTCTGTGTTGGCCTACTTATATTTGCCAAGTCCTCATCGTCAGAAGTATTCCGCCGACACTAGACAGCCGGAACTCGGGAGCTTTCACAATGGCATTTTTTTTTCGTTTAATTCACATTCGTGTTGAGATCCTACACATATTCTTTCTTGCAAAAAAGGAGAGAAGAAAGAACTGAAAGAGAGAGAGAGAGAGAGAAAGAGAGATCTCGGGACCCCATAAGCCTAGGCTGAAGAATTGTTTAAAGGGGCTCCTTCATTCTTGACAGCAGACAAAAAAAAATAAAAAAGAATATAGAGGAAGTAAGAGAGGCTTGAGAGTTTCATTAAGGATGAGAAAAGACGAAAGTATGCCTGTAAATATAATTGCAGCTTAAGTTTTCTTTTCGCTTTCTATCTGTGTTCTATTTCACTTTCTTTCTATTATATATATATATATATATATATATATATATATATATATATATATATACTTGAAAAACGGCTTTACAGTCTTCTTCTTCTCCTGTGGCTTTGGCACATACAACCCCGTCATTCGGCTTTTTTTTTATTATCTTTAGATATCCCTACTTCTTCTTCTTCTTCTGTGGCTTTGGTACATACAACCCCGTCGTTCGGCTTTCTTTATTATCGCCTATCTTTTGAACCCTTACTTCTTGTTCTTGTTCGTTAATACCTGCTTTTTTATCTTGCTTCGCGTAACAGTATACTTTCACGACACATCTGCAACTGTTTTGTTTAATGCAAGTATGGAGCCTGCCTATTTTTGTCCTCAATTAATAACACTACCACTTCGTGCATCAACCTGCTCGGTGCACCCAATTCAATGCTGTGATTGACTTGTCCAATCTTCCTGCTTTTTTCGATAACGTTTTCAAAGCGCAAGCTTTCCTGCCTTCGAACTTGCGATTTCGCCTTGGCGGTGCTCCGAGGAGGCACATGACGTCACAACGCGCGCCTCGCCGCGGATATTTCCCTCTCTCTCGCTCCCTAGTCACTACTGCGCATGCACCACTAGTTGCACCGAGCCACAGGTGTTCCGGCACTGCGCAGCGCCACGCCTCTCTGCTGCCGCCGTTTGGTATGACGTCACACCGCGTTCCTCGTCGTTGCGCTCGCCTCCGCTAGCTTCGCCAGCTGCGTCGCATGCCTGATGTATGTTTACCTATTGAATACGTTGCATTAAACCACGCATTAAATTACTGGTTGTTGGAGGAGTGAAAATTACTGGTGGTAAATGTCGGAGGATTCAAAAGGAGAGCTCGCGTGCGCCGGAACCACAGTTGAGGCGGCAGTATGGACGGCGACAATTCTGATAAGCAGGAGGAGGCCTGGAACCGACATCAGAACGAGATGAAGAGGAAATGAATCACCCGGAAACAGACGAGCAGCACGCCGAACGACTGGCTAAACCCGCAACATAGCTAGACAACCAGACTAACCTGAACTTGCAATCAAGATTAACCAAGGCTAACCATGCTATGCCTTAGCTTTCACTACGTATATCCTGGCATAGTCGAGCTAAGCCACTGCCAATTTTTCTTTCTAGGGCATATTTTTGATACTGAAAAGGAATCTGTGTATACCGCTTCCAGTCGAAGCCTGTGAATTAATGCCTCCATGTGTTGCGGGACATTTATGACTATGTTGAATTCTCTATGTGGGTTGTTTACACTTACAATGCTCTGAACACGCGCACACGCACACACACGCAACCATTCGGGTAGCTGCATGGACAGGCGTCAAGTGACTTCTCCGTTGCAGCATTGTCAGTTTTATTGTTGTTATTGTTATTTTTTTATTCCTGCTCTGTAACAGAGAAATGGAGTAGCCGAGGTACCATCTACCTCAATCTCTCCGCAGCAAGCTATGTACAAAACAACAGCTCTCAGACGGCCACTTGTCCTGCTGTGCATGTTATTCCAGTAATCAAGCTTTTTCTTGCCAAGACCAGCAGGTTCTTCCTGGGGACATTAATAAAATTAATTAATCCTCCTATTATGCAAAGCGCGTTCAAGGGCTTTCGAGAAATCCTTAAAATGCCTAATAATAATTCTTGTTCTTGGTTTCCTCTTACAGATGGGTTGTTGTGATTAGCTTGTGTTATAATTACCTCGACCACTCGATTTCTTTCTGCTCTACAGCAAATAATTTCTCAAATAACTGTCAATCAATTTCTATGGCAAGTGAAGATGCCATTAACTAGGCACATGCTCGCGACACCGCGATTATTTTTATCCGTTTCAAATTGACGAGAAGCATTGCCATAAGTAGATACAGCTTGAGGTGCCATTCGTTTCATGAGATTTACAATGGAAGCTTTGTTTTTTTTTGCCAGCTGCTACTTTGCGAGAAATAGGCAGTTGAGCAACCAGTAATTTATAGCGTGGTTTAATGCAACGTATTCAATAGGTAAAACATACATTAAACATATGTCCAAGCATTATTGTGCACATTGTTTGCAATATTTTTGTGGTATTAGTGTTATATACTGTTTGTGTTATTATTTTTCATTTTGATTTTGATGTTTAGAACTACGTTGCAGTCGTGCGCAACATGAGCTATAAGTTCATGTTGAATTCATTATTCACGTTTCTTTGAACACGAAGTGTAGCGGCCCAGTGGCCATGGCGTTGCGATGCTGAGCTCGAGGTGGTGGGTTCAATACCGGCGACGGCGCTCGCATCCCGATAGGGACTGAACGCAAAAACGCTCGTGTACCATGCATTGGGTGTACGTTAAAGAATTTCGAGTGGTCAAGATTAATCCGGAGCCCCTACTGTCGCGTGCCTTATAATCATATCTTGCTTTTGGCACGTAAAACCCCAGAAATAAAAAAAAACAATATATTTTTGTTCGAGTACCGCATTTGCGCCACGAATAATAACCCAGAGACAAGAAAAATCTGTCAGAAGTAATTTATTAAGGACAACGCGCAAGCTTTTCAGTTTCATAAAAGCGTAGCGGCACGACAGCGCGCAAAGTGTTTCGTGAGGCCAGCTTGAGAGGCCACAATTCCGCAATATATGCGTACATTGTTATCTATGCGACGACTCTATGACCATTGATTTGTCACTTGCTGGAACCACTTTTGTTGGCGATGCCTTGAACGATTTCTTTCCCACAATTCACAGAAGCCCCGAGAACTAACCTAAAATGTGTTATTTTTATATCTGCGGTGTACACTCGTCTGACAGCAGCACCGTGAACTTCTAACGGTAAAATGAGGAACAAGGGCCGAATTCGGTAAATTTTTCGCTCGCAGGTGCTTCTTGCCATTGGTCAACTGCTTTCGGTAATTACATTCCCAACATCCCAATTGTCTCAAATCTATTTTTACGAACAGTTCCAGAGTAAGATTTTTTACGAATACGGGCACTCATTCTAAAGTGCTGTTTGCCGTTGGCCATCCGCTTTCAATTCAATTCATTTTATTTCATCATGCATATGGTCGCAGCTCTTTGGCAAAAAGCTGTGCAAAACAGCTTGACTGGGCCCAAGAGATCGCATTAAGGTAGAGCACCGTGACGATGTAAACATCAGTAACAAACAAAATTCAACAACAAAATTGAGGTGTTCGAAAAATAGTAAATGCGGACATCAGTAGCAAATATGTCATTAGGTGTTCAGCATCCACACTGTTTGAAGTTTGACTCCATGAAACAGACACTGTTTGAAATTTCAACAAAGTTCACGTAGTCTAATGTAGCTGATACATGAAACCATTTCATACATAAGTAAAACTAAGAAAAAAAATAGTTCAGCAAAGAGTACAAACAATAAAATAAATTACAGCAATGGAAGAGTGCACAAGTCATAGAAAAAGCACATCAAGATCAACAAACTTTTCAATTGATAAATATTCAAGGCAATGCTAATTGTTTTGGTCATTATGTGTTCAGAAATTGCTGCCTCAACTGGTTTAACGTAGGCCTAGCATGATCGTTAATCGCATATCCAGCATCAGGATTTACTGGAATTTTCTCTCATGAACAATTCTAACACATTTTTTTTCTGAATGCGGGCTTTAGGGCCGAAATAACCAAGCTTTTCGTTCGTAAGTGTTATTTAATATTGGTCGGCCACCTTCGATGATATGACCACCTTCGATGATATGGGATTGTGTAGAATTTGGTCTTACGAAGAATTCTATCGTATGAGCTTTTTTGTGAATACGGGCCCAGATGCTTTCTGATTTCATTCGTCTAATCGGGACACCTTTAACTTTAGGTATTGTAAAGGGCCACATTTCTATGGAGAAAGTAACGACCAAACACAGCTACGTCTTGGCCGAGTGGCACGTATTGTGGCAGGTAGGCCTGTGTTGTACTTTATTCATTGTTGGATTAGTTGGTTCGAATAAGAGTGCGCTTCACCTTACCAGGAAAAAAAGTCAGCTCTCAGCTTTTGCTTTTCAGCAACTGCAAATGCTCCTTTGGCACGAGATATATCCATATTTATATTGATGGCTCAGTGACTCTCCAGGCTTCGGCCGGAGTCATAGTTTCAAGTTATGTCGCCCAACCACATCAACTGCTGTGGAACTTATAGCTCTTCGCGCTGCCCTTCGTCTCGTCAGGCAAGAACAACCTCGAAAATGGTCCTGATTCAGCGACTCCAAGATATCTTTACTTTTACCCCATGCTGCGCGATCACACGTATAAGTGTCCGAAAAGAGAGAGCTCATCCATATCCTGGCCAAGAAAGGTTGCCACATCCTAATTCATTGCGACTTCATACTTAACGAGCACGCCGATGATGTTGCCCTGTCAGCTCTTTAAGACATCGCACTGGAATCGAAACTTTTCGTGCTTGTACGACACGTCGAGTCACCCAAGATTTCAACATAACCGACTGCACCAGTTCAACTCTTCCCTTCGGCTCCAATCTGGGGTCTGTCTACCCGAGGTTACCTCCTTTGCTGGCTGTGACCAGGAGTGGCCTTTACGAAGCATTTTACCTTCCGCATTGGGATGGTCTATAATGCTATGAGTGATGACTGGTCGCGAGGAGACCCTTGAACATGTCATGTTTGACTGTTCTCTATACAGTGTACAGGGACAATCACTCGCGGCTGCGCTGGCGGATGTTGATCACAGATCAATGTCAGAACAAGCTATTCGAAGTGAGGTCCTCATAAGTCATTGCAGCAAAGGGCAACAAAATCATTTAAGCAATTCTAAAGATTACAAACCTGCATAGACGTTTCAGTCATAATTGGTGGTAATTGTTATTCTCTGCTGTGACCCCTGTGCGGTGATCATGAGTGGCTCTGATCGTCGCACTGTTATGTGCGTATCTCTCTATTTTCTTTCCCTCTCTTTACCTCCCTCGATGCTGTCCCCCATGCGTAAGGTAGCAAGCCCGTTTTTCTTTTCTCTTTAACATTCTTGCCTGCAATTCGTATGTTTCTCTCATTCACATTATCCTATATATGCTCCTATGGAATACGAGTCACTTTGTGAGGGGCAGAAAATAATAAATAAAGAAATGAAAGAGGTTTGTTCATGCTATAGCCGCCCCCTACATATTGTGCAAAACCTTTAAGAAAAGGAACAGGTGCGATGACGGTGGGAGTCAGCGCGACGCTTCTCCTCTGCATGCGCCTTTTTCGGTGGATGCCGCAGTACCATAGGCATGTTATGCCTCGTGTTCTGCGGTCTGACAGCGTCATGATGCGATGAGGCAATCTATACACATCGGAACTGATGATCTGTGGTGAGCGCCTGCCCCGAGGAGCATGCACTAAGCGCGTCCCAGCGGTGGCGGGGTCGTCTTCCGCCGGAGCTCCTGAGAAACACTCGGATAAATATTTGAACAAGGTTCGGTTTCCCAAGACCAACAGTCTCCCATGATGAGGAGGCTCTGCTTATCTTTGCGTGCATGTATGTCTTGACTGTCTTCGGCCTATTGTTTTGATGTGGCCGTTGACAAGCGCCATCCTGTAACTTCCACTGCTTTCCCTTGCCGCCTTCCCCCTCCCCTCACCTGGGACGAAAATTACTCTTGGTCTTCGGGTTTGCGGCTTTGTGTATCCGTAAAAATGCTCTCGGGCACGAGGCGGCCGTAGATCAGGCCGGTACTTGTGAATAAGCTTGCCTACAGTGCTGCGAAAACTAAAGTGGCTAACGCGGAAAAAACAAGAACACAAAGACAAAGAAAGCAGTCGGCAGTGTTTGCAACTACAGACTTCGCCTGTTGGACCGCTGCTATACTGTTGCGTTCCCCCTCCGCGCACAGGGCGACACGGCAGGCCGCGTCCACCATGCGATCCCCGAGCATCATCCAAATACCAAGAGCCACGAATGGACGGCGCTGAGACGAGCGGTTAATCGTAGGGAATCATTGTTTCCCTTTGCCTCTTTTTCGTCTGCAGCGTGACTAACTCATTATTAGGGCGGCAATTCTTTTGTAACTAGCTACTCAAGGCGACAAACAAAGACTCAACATATCCATCCTTGTTTTCTCCTTATTTACACCTTGTCGGGTGTTTAGGGGGCTGAAGTCAAGCGTGCCCCTATCCGCATTCATACTTTGCATACATTACCGGAAAGTAGGACGCTTATCCCTACCCCATGGTCTAGGCTTGATGTTAATTTGCGTAGTCTAATTATAATAAATTCTTGAGCCGTGACAAGCCTATGCGTGGTGTTTTATGTGTTCTTAGAATTTTGTTGACATGTTCGCAATTCATATAAGCGAGAACGTCTCCTCATTGCAGAATGGTTTAAACAGCTGTGGTGTCTTCAAGGCTATAAACGTTGAGCTCCAAACCTGTTGGCATAAATTTCTTGGTGATCTGAAGAACCTGGATCTATACCAACCATCTTAAAACGTCGGTGTAAAGTATATCGTAAATCGTGGTTGCAATTGTATTGATACGCCAAGAATCTGCCTGCCAGTCCAAGCCAATCATATATATTACTTATAAGCCCAGTTCGCTCCGATATGACCGCATATGAAAGGCCAAACTACTAGTACGCGTGCCGGCGCGCGAAAGCTCGCGCCCACGTGCTTCACCCATGCGCAGACGGTGCAGCACAGATCATACGCGTCGAAGCCCGGCGCGAGAAAAGGTATCTAACGTTTACGCACGCTAAGAAATAGCGTTGTCCAACATGGCGGAACCCATGGCTTCTGATTAAGCGTTAATTCTCATGATTACGTTCTCACTCGCGTTGACGTTCAGGAATTATTGAAATGAGCTGTCGCTTTTTCTAAATTCACGTGAAACGTTAGTTGTGAGCGCATAGCACGTCCAAATTGTAAGACCGCTCTGCGATTCCAGTGGCCGTAAGCCCATCGAAACGCGTCCGCATAGCAATTCATTCACGCGCCCGCATAGCAATTCATTCATGCGTCCGCATAGCAATGCATTGCTATGCATAGCAATGCATAGCAAGGTGGCTAGAGAAGTAGGTGTCCCGACCGACCCATAGAGAAGCACATTCAGCGTAGTTCGCCACTTCTCCGCGTCATGACGCAACAGTGGCGCTGCACTCAGTACAACGGTTCTCAGCGGCGCATGTCTTGGGGTACTTGTGGCAGTCGGCACGCAACAAATAAAGCACGCAGAGTGAAAAACTGTCATTTGTAGCCGTCAGTTTGTTCAATAAGGCGATACAGGTCTCCGTTATCGGGTGTTTGCAAGTTGCCACGATATATCGAAGCTGCTACGAACCTGTTCTTCAAGTCGTCTTCTTCAACGTGCCACGAAAAAGCGAATGAGCGCGTCTGCTTCACTAAAACTGTTAAAGAAGTTTAGTAGGCTTTGTTCTGACGCGCGTCAGCAGCCCACACTAAAACCCCTATATCCACGCGCCACCGCCGCTTTCTTAAGTAGCGACAACCTTTGTTGTGCGCCGCCTTTCCCCCTCACACCAAATCCGGTTCCGGCATTTCCGGTTTAAAAATTTCCGGTTCCGACGTTTCCGCTTCCTGGAGTTGCGCTGCGGGAATTGCGCTGCGTTGACTGCCGTTGGACGATGGTGAGACGCCCGCGCGTGCTTAGCAGAGCTGTGGCAGTCACCGTAAGAAGAATGCAAAGGGGACAAGTTGTGTATTCCGCTGAAGTAGTTGTTCGCGGTCGCTGTTTTCCAAATGCACGAAAAACGGTAGTGGTCTCCAAGCGCCTAGGCACTACATTCCACTGTACGTTGTCGCTCGTGCCACAACCCATCGCAGGTTGACGCGAAGCAGCGAACACGAGCAGATCGCTGGTTACCGTAGGCGGTGGCTCTTGGATGGAATCGCATTCACAGTTTCAACCGCAGCTCGTGCAATTAAAGCCTTTCCAGCGACGCGAAAGTAAACAACGCTAAAAAACAAAGCGTCACTTCCACTCGTAACAGGAAGCTGTAGCTGCGTAAGTTCCGCTTGCCGCCGGAAACTAAGGGGGTGAGTGGGAGAGGAGCGTGGAGGAGGAGGGCAGGTTGGCGGTACTTAACCTGGTCGGTGGAAACGTGTATGGAGGGGCTCGGCGGAAACGTGCATGGAGGGGCTTTAGCCCACACCTCTGGCAGCTCGTAGCAATACAAGTTCAGTGCTCCCGCCTATCTGCTCCGGCGAGCTGATTGCAGGCGCAAGGGAATATTGCACACCAGCATGGCTGCATTTCCGGCTTCAGAAACGTGACGTCAAGGCCTTCTCCTATTTTGTTGTTCCTCCATGGTGCCGGCTCTAGCAGAGTTTGTCATCGCCTACCTGTCACATTATGCTGGGTCACTGGATCTGGAAGTGGAAGGTTCCCCGGCTGCGGGATTTTCTCTTTGAGCGAAATTAGTTTTCAAAATCCAGCTGAATAAAGCTTGCTTGCGTTTTCGTCCCCGTACGTTAAACCAAAAATCTTGAAGTGACGCCCACGTAAACGTCCCGCAAAGGTGCTGGTGTTTAATATACACAAGGCAACAAACGCTATTCTGAAACTATCTACCTTCTCCAGACGCATATCGGTGCTCTAGCTGCCTCACAGAAATACGGAACGGTGTCTGCAAAGGCGAAGCCAAGCGTACGCGCGCTGGCTTGCGTGTTGTAGGTTCAAACCGCCATTACTCGCACGACAAACGCAAGGCGGGTGGACACGAGCGTTCACGCGCCAGAAAGCGTACGTGTAGTTTGGCCTGTACTCGAACGGCCGGGAGGGCTGATCTGGAGATAAAATGGCAGATAATGCGAACCCATCTGTGCGCTGCAGCGCGCGTGCCTATGCGTACCGTTATCTCTCAACGGAAACGCCGACGCCTTGGCCTCCTCCTCGCAATCCATGAAAGTTTTACTGTATTACTCTCCGATCCCACCTTTTGCTTTCCGCAAGTGCAGCAGAAGGCATACTTTAATTGTAGATGGTACAGTCACGCTAATTGCGCAAAAGACAGCCAACTTGGCAATTTTATCATTGTCATTAGTACTTCACGCGTTGGTGATTCCATCTAACTCGAGTTGTCTGTTATGCTCGACGCATTACAATCCCAGTAATGGGACCGTTTCCCTTCGTAGGAAAGCATGAGTATTGTTAGGTATATACCTTAATGTAGTCCTTCTGATGTTAGGCTGCTGACCACGAGGTCGCGGTATTGAATCCCGGCCATGGCGGCCACATTTCGATGGGGACGAAATGCGAAACCAGCCGTGTACTTAGATTTAGGTGCACGTTAAAGATCCCCAGGCGGTCGACATTTCCGGAGTCCCCCACTACGGCGTGCCTCATAATCAGAAAGTAGTTTTGGCACGTAAAGCCCCATAATTTTTTTTAATGTAGTCCTTAAATGAAAGAGCAAATAAACCGATTTTTGATTACTGTAGTCTACACTTAAGTTGTGTGCCATGAAAAACAAGATGCGTCGTTATTGTTTCCACATTTTAGACAACCTTAGACAAAACTGATGTAACCATAAAATTAGTTCGAACTGTGACGAAGAAAACGCTGCCTAGTCGGTTAGAAAAACGTTTATTTAGAGCTGAAGACACAGAAAGCATGATATCGAAGTCGATAAGTCAGCATATCCTTCAGTACTTCAGGAGCAATTCTCAAGAAGTTTTTAGGTCCATAATTCTATGGACATAAAGAACTTCGTCAGAATTCCGCATTTTTATCGCGCCGTTCTACAGTGCACATTTTCGGAGGCGTTTAAAGCGGCTTCTGGATATAATCAGATCCTAGCTTGCTTGTCAAGATAAATCAGGGTGTCTACCAAGTTGACAGTTCCAAATTCCCTGAGTTTTCCAGGTTTTCCCTGATTGCCTTCGCAAAATTCCCCGAGTCAAACAGAACTTTACGTTTTACGTCAAGAAGCTATCATTCTCTAGTAAGCATGTTAAAAAATAAAAATGACTTAATCCAGTTTGAATAGTAAGGAGTAGCGCTTATTTAATTCAAAAATGAAAACAAAAGGAAGGGGTTAGTAAACTGCACAGTGAATGAAATACCTTCGAAAAGAATGGTAAAACCCGCTGCAAATCGAGTTGAACATTCTCAAATACGAATAAGAACGAGATGCATACCGAATAAAACATTTTCGAATATGAACTATTCCTATCAACTGATTGCAAGCTCATTGGTTTGAGGCCTGAACTTCGTCACAAATGATTCTTTCTCAACAGCTGGTAATTAATCCAACCTCAACTGTCCTGACATACTCTCAGCCCCTGCACAATGCCTCAGTGTTGCATTTCACTGATTTAAAGAGTTTATTTTGGTTTGGATGAGGGACACCTGCATCTCACTGTCAGTCAACACTGTTTTTCTTTAGCTCAAGCTCCAAAGAAGTGGCGGCACGCTTCCTTTCCCGTTCATTCCTCAATGTGTAGGTCCTTTCTGTTCTTGTTGTCCTTCCGCCGCAAGTTTGCCCCACGGACCATTTGAAGCATCCTCTTGGTTGGTTGTACAGACAACGTCCGATTTTTTCGCATCCCTAGGGGCCGCGAAAACGTCCTAAAGACCGGGAATTTCGAAAAAGGGAGGATGACAAAAAAATGAATGCATGTGTTTTACTGATTTTGAGGGCTCGAAATTGCCACAGACACATCCGAAAAAGCTCTGAAGGACTGTCAGTACACTTAGGCATATCGGTTCTCGTACTGTGACAGGAGATGGCGGGTGCACGCGTGTATAATTAAGGAGTACGTACTGCGTCCCGTGACAATTGCCCCGTCCTACGCTTGTTATGCTTCACCGCGTAACATTACTGTACTACGGCAAAGCTGACTTTCGGGACCCGGCATTATGCAACGCGCCGTGCTTTCCGAGCTCCGAAGACAATCGTCAGGTCCAGAAAGGCGGAGTCGGTGCCATTGCTGACAGGGGCGAATCCTTTCAGTAAAAAACGTGGCACCAAGCGGCAAGAAACTTAATAGCGAGCGTCGAAGCAGCTACGCCTGGCGTTTCTGCGGTGATGGCTACGGCTGCCAGCGGATCTGCGTGAGAGCGCCGGTTCGAGGCGGCCAGATACTCATAATCGAAGGTGGTGGCTTTGACAAATGCCGTTTCGGACCTGCGGTCATGGCAAAAAGTCCGGACAATCGGACAGCGAAAGGTTCTTGCGTCCGAAATTTCAGACGTTCCTATACATTGACCCATGGTATACGTGGTGGTGCCGCGAAGTCGTCGGACGTCCTGAAGTCGGTCGTCGACTGTACAATAGCAACTCCTCCAGCCGTCGACACGGCGTCATCGACGATTCGTTACGATTGCTCTCTGTTTTACTCGAGCCAGCTAGCGTTATCGCGACCTTCGTTCCCTTTCGATAAAATTCCAGCAAATTTTCCCTGATAGAAGCAAAAATTCCCTGAGCTTTCCCTGAATATTTCCAGACTATTCAAAATCCCTGAGAATTCCAGGTTTTCCCGGTTGGTAGACACCCTGTAAATATAAATCACAACGGCCGAATTTACAAATCCTCTTCTTTGCTGTTTGCTATTGGCAGACCACCTTTGCTGTTACTATGCCCAACACCACGATTGTCTGGTAGCTCCTCCTACTAACAGTTCTCGCATGATCAGTTTTTTTTTAAATATGGTTCCACAGTTCTTACGTATGCGCGATCCTTCCCGTATAGACGGATAAACAGTCGCAGCGCAATTGACCGTAAATCAGTATTATAACAACGTTCCTCAGTTTTTCAACTAATTCGTACGTCCAGAAAACACATAAGCCGAGAGTTGTTGGGGGAATGAAATATAGTATTCATCTTAAATTACAAGATCTAAGGTTCTACTGATGCAAATTTCTATTACTTTTATGATTAATTCTTGCGGCCATGGTAGGATTTCTTTGCAGTCAATGCATGCTGTCGCAGCGAAAGCTTGTACCCTGAACGCTGCAAACAAGGAAAAGAACGAATGAAAGATAAGATTCGATTTTTTTATTCTGTACGACCATAGACTGAGAATCGACATAACTGTAACCTCAGTTATGTATAACGCACGTGGAAAGTTGAATTTTCAAGCGATGGGCATGTATCTATCCACTTGTTCAGAGCAGAGCGCATGGTTTGCTTTTGTTTTTCTTCATTGTCATGCGTTGTGTGGGTCTCACCCGTGCTCTTGCGACACAGGAAGGGCACCACCATAGTCCAAACAATCACAAGGGCCTTTATTACACTCTTCATACAATAATGCCTGCTAGCCGAATTGCTCGCGACAAATCTAGGAAGTCTGACTCACCGCGACCGGATAGCGAGCGAATATGTTCGCCCCCATGCTGGGCACCAATGCCTGATCGTTCTCTTGTACGGTCGTGGGAACGGGGCCGCTTTCGAACGATCTTGTTCGTTCATTTTGGAGTCCTGCTCCTAGGCCTCGCGAGACGGTCTCGCAGAAACATGGATCGGCGCACGCGTGGAACGTCAGCGCAGCTTGCAGATCTCGAGCGGAAGAGGAACAGCCTTCTTCCTTTTGCGCCCAAGTAATCCCGCCGTTAAGTTGCGTTAGAAGTACAACATTCGCGGATTCTCTCGTACTGGTCTGCAATCACACCGACCGCCACCGTAAAGCCACGCAGCGAAGCCGGATTATAGGAGGCAGTAGCCATGTGGGCAGAACATCAGGGGACGCGTGAGAGTCGCGCATCCCCACAGTGTGCCGTGTTCCAACTCTGTTTCTTTAAGGAAGCGATCCAAAAATTTTCGAGAAATGAACTGGCCAAATGGCATGAGGTCGCCATCACTGTGTTCTACTTCTCTGCTCAAGGGATCGACACAAAACATTCCTTACGAGGGACACCATCTTATTCATCTCGTTCCTCCTACACACAGCACAGTTCCGCATAAAATGCGCACAGAATACGTTTTCTCTGTATGTTCTTCCTCATGTGTCAGCCAATGGGTGAAGAGGAACTTCACGGATGTTCTTTGTTAATAATTGCATTAAATTCTGGGGTTTTGCGTTCCAAACGACGATCTCATAATGAAACTCGCCGTAGTGGGGAGCTCCGGAATAATTTCGACAAACCGGGGTTCTTTAGCGGGTACGCAATGCACGGTACACTGGCATTTTTGCATTTCGACGCCGTGTAAATGCAGACGCCGCGGCCAGGATTCGATGCCACGATCTCGTGCTTAGCAGCGCAACGCCATATCCGCTAAACCACCACGGCGGGTGCAATGCTTTTGTCGCTGAACGATATTAGTAAATGTCGTGCCGATGGAAGTGTAAATTATGTACTGCCAATGCAAAGTTTTCACTTTGGCCGGAACTGGGCACAGCACTACACTCGTCACTAGATTCCCACTTCCTACAGCACAGATCAAGGAACCCTCCGCACTTAACCCCACATTTATACGGTGTTCCAGGAGGTGATCGTT